>NW_015388029.1:339235-340975 GCF_001527695.2 Protobothrops mucrosquamatus
GGCGTAGCTGGCAAGCGGCAGAGACGGAGCAGGCCGACCACCAGCTGGCCCAGCCCAAGGGAGGTAAGGCACCCGCCGGAAAAGGGGAAAAAATGGCGGACAAAAAAAATGGCGGACAGCCTTGCTTGGCGACCCCCATGAAATGGTCGATCGACCCCAAATGGGGTCCCGACCCACAGGTTGAGAACCACTGATCTAGAAGTACTTAGATATTTTAAATCTTTCAGGTTCAAGTTAAACACTGACCAAAATGGCTAAATTCCAAATCACGTTTGTATAATGATATGTGGGAATGATTTTGGGAGACTGGGAGCTGCAGACTGGGCAACCAGATTCTAAAATATGTTTCACCCCACAAAAGGGGATGGTGTGGGAAACCTATCACAAGGGGACCTCCCTAGTTTTCTGCAGAGTAAAAGGAAAAGAGGGAAGAAATACTTTCAATTCAATCTTGCAAGATTCTATTAATGCAATCTTGCAACAAAGATAGAGCTAGTACTCCTGAGTCTGCTTCTTTTCTGGACTACTTCACAGGGCTGACATCAGCGTCTATGAAGGAGATAGGAATTAAAAATGTTCCTCTATTATACAAAAACTGCCTCTAAATATTGCACAGAGAATCCCCCATGTTCTCTATCAACACAATTATGTTAAAATTTAACTTTCTGAGTTATTAATTTATTGCATACATGATTTGGGATATTTTTTTGAGGGGGAGGCACATACTTCAGCTGCCAAGGAGAAAAACAGGGTTAAATTTGCAGATATGGAAAATACTTGAATAACAGGGATTTGAAAAAAATGTGCTCAAGAGACAAGTAGTATCGGTATCTGAGAGACCCCATGATGATTCTAATCTTGAGGACAGTTTCTAAGTAAAATGATTTAAAAAATGAGTATAACTCCTAGTATTCCACACATTGAACCCACTTAGAGAAAACTTTTTTTAAAACTACCTAATGCTTACTCAATTTGGAACAGAAAATTGAAGAAAATATACACAAAATTTCCATCTATGTCATTATAAAACTGGGTTTGTGAAGAACTGCAGCTATGCAAGGTTGAACAATGTCCTTGACATGGAACATTAGCTGTTCGCCTACCACAGATTATAGAAAGCCGCAATTCTTTTCTTACTGTTCACCATCATGAGAAAATATAGTCAGTGTATGTGCTTTTTGGTATACTGGGGACATAAATAAACTCAAAGTAAATAATTATACTGATGAGTAGTATTTCAATATCCATGTGAAACTTTTAAGGGAACAAAAGAGAAGCCATCCAAGTCATACATCATGGCTATATTTTATAGAAGATGAATGCATTACATACTGTCTATGATTTAATATAATTGATTTTACTACTCAATTATTGATTTGTATGGGACCAGATGAAATTATTGTAATTCCAAATTAATAGAGGGAGAGAACATTCCTCTGTAATATTCCTCTGTAATAAGTGCTCACTTTCACTTTTGGAAGATTGCCTAGTACAGCTGGAACACTGCAGCCACCAATTACAGAACTGCTTTCAGTATGAAACCTAAGGACACACACCTCATACTGCTAATAACTGTGATGAATATAATTGTCTTTTAGCCTGTGGTTTATTTTAAGGCAAAACAGACAGAAAAAGAGATATTCCAGGAAAACAAATGCTAAACAAAAGTTCAGCTAAAGCAGTTTAATAAATGATAGCAAATAGTTCTATATACCACCATTTGCAAGAGCACTTTGAACA
>NW_015388029.1:341695-353724 GCF_001527695.2 Protobothrops mucrosquamatus
CCTAAGGACACACACCTCATACTGCTAATAACTGTGATGAATATAATTGTCTTTTAGCCTGTGGTTTATTTTAAGGCAAAACAGACAGAAAAAGAGATATTCCAGGAAAACAAATGCTAAACAAAAGTTCAGCTAAAGCAGTTTAATAAATGATAGCAAATAGTTCTATATACCACCATTTGCAAGAGCACTTTGAACAGGTGAATCCAAAGAAAAAATAAATTATTTTAATTTTCTAACTTAACTTTTTATTGCTTAAATCAGAGAAAGGGAATCTGCACTTTCAGTTGTTCTTAAATTACAACTTCCATCATTCCCCACTACAGATATCCCTCACTTAACTACCACAACTGGGACCGACAACTCTCTTATTAAGTGATGTGGTTGTTAAACAAAACATCATGTGACTGTGCTGGACTTAACATCAGTTCTGCTATGGTCATTAAGCAATCACCCATGGTTATTGAGACTTTATAGGATCATGATTTGCAATTTTATTGCCAGTTCTCCAGTGACTTGGCCTGTTGAAAGTCAGCTGTAAACTCACAAATGATGATCACATGACTGTGGGAATCCTGCAATGGTCATAAATGGCACTCATGTGACTGCAGGAACATACTGTTCACCGAGAATTACCTGTGCAGTTAATACTAGTTGGAGCTAGGAGGGTTAATTCACATACCCCCTTAATTGCATACTGAATAAGCCTCATTATTTAACAAATCCTCATAGTCTAGCCCACAGGTTAACAACCTGCGGCTCCGGAGCTGCATGCAGCTCTTTGAGTCTTCTCCTGCGGCTCCCAGCCTCCTCCGCCATTTGCAGAGAGAGACAGAGAGAGGCATTTGTGCTTCCCTTCTCTCTCTCTCTCTCTCTCTGTGTGTGTGTGTGTGTGTGTGTGTGTGTGCGTGTGTGTAAAAAAAGAGAGTGGCCTCATGCTGTCCTCCGACAAGCTTATTGGGTGGGGCTCCTCCCTTTGCTGCATCTCAGCAGGAAGTAGCAGCTCTCTCTCTCTCTCTCTCTCTCTCTCTCTCTCTCACTCACACACACACACACACACTGAGTGGGAGAAGAGGATTGGCAGACCAAGGGCAGGAGAGAGCCAGCCCAATAAGAATGTGTGTCAGCTTGTTGGAGGACAGCGTGAAGCCAGCTTGCCAGGTGAGCAGAAGATTGAAGAGAGCAGCCTCTATTTCTTTTTAATTAAACTTTTCAATCAAGCTCCCCCTCTCCCGTGTGTGTGCGCACGCAACTTTTGCAGCTCCCAGTGTTTTCTTTTATCTGGGAAACAGGTCCAAGTGGCTCTTTGAGTGTTTAAGGTTGACGATCCCTGGTCTAGCCTTTGCCTGAGGCCATATATCTTTGTCCTTATCTGGTCCAATACAATTTGCGTTATGATAGTAATATGGTTATGGAAAAAAAGGAATGGTAATGGAAAGTGAGAGGGCTATGGAGCAACCCGTAAGATGGTGATGAATCAGGTGAAGCTGACAGAGCCAATAAAAGTGATGGAACAAATGACAGAAAGATGTGTAAGATGGCAAAAGAGCAAGAAACAGAGAAAAAAGCTAGAGAAAGTAGGAAAAATGAATGAGAGAAAAAGGCTGAAATAGCACATGAGTGTGAGACAGATTGAGACTACTTACCATCTTTTCCAGGTTCTGAAAGATGATTAAATCCTCCAGTCTGAATTCTCCTCTGCCTCCAGCCCCAGTAGAGGGATGTTTTTCCTACTAGCCAGAAATCTACAACTCACTTGTCCTTTAATACATTTTTAGGACTGCACCACTCACTGTCTCATTACCAAGGCAGAATACTAATCAGCTTTTAGGGCACAGCAAATTCTGCCAACCCATTTTTGTGCTGCCTTGTGGACTAGAGGACAGCCTATTAAACTGGGTGTATGGATGGGACATCTGGACGACCACAGATTTTCTACCTTGAATGTTCTTAATCTTACTTAAGCAAGTGTGCATATTTGGATCTTCTGGGTAGGAAATGGCAGCAGTAGAAAAGCTGATCTATAATTTCAAAAATTAAGATTTCTCATTATCTGACATGTTTATCAATCTTAAATATAAATTAGGCTACATAACTTGTATTGGGAAACTTTGTTATACTGTACTTATCAATGTTTTGGGTGTCAAGACATAAATAATGGTTATAGCATAATAACTATTCCATTTTATGAGCATATGGTAAAGGTTTAAGTTGGTCTAAGTTCTTGGGTGGGCTGCTATGACATGCAGTGTAGCGAGAACAAGCAGCTTCAAACTATTACAGGAGTACAGCTGGGAAAAAAAATACATGATGCATTTACCTAAGCCACAGATGCTGTTAACAAAGGAAGAATCATATATACTTAGATAACTAAGTTATTTATCCTTGACTTTCCTTGTACAGCTATACTTCTCAAAAATCATTGACACTCTCTTGAGAGATGGAAACAACAGGCCACCTTTATACATATTCCATAAGACTCTCTACATTTTTGTGCAAATGTGTATCAATCAAACGAAAACATTTAAGAATAAGGGGAAAAAACTGAATCCTTGGAACAAAGGCTAAAAAGATAGAATCCGATCCAGCCGCAGAGGTTCAGCTAACCTAAGTTGTAGCAAAGATAGTAATTATGGCATTGTAACAGAATTCTGTTTAATACTAGATCACACAATATAGAGCTCCAAGAAATTCTGAAGGCATTCCTTTTCATCACAACCGCTACATTTCATAAAACATAGTCATTGTTGCTATTAACAATTTCTTCTGAATATGCAACTGCAGTAGAGCATCATGGATGTGGTATCATTCCTACACCTTTTCAGAGTTTAAAGATACTAGAGTGTTTTTTTCTGTATGCAAGATCTTTCTCTGCTAGAGAAGACATATACAAAAATAAAGTGCTTCAGATTGGATTAGCCAATGAACAAGTGTGGAAAAAACCCATGATCTATTCTTGTGCTATTAGATTAACTGCAGCTGAAATCTATAAAGTTAAACTTCAGGCAAGTCAATTATTTTTACAGGGGTGCTGACCTTCGATCAATTTATAGTGTCTTAAAACTATTTCCTGAACATATATATCATTGGCCAGAGAAATTTATTATGTGCTCAGAGGGAATGATGAAAACCTGTTTTAATGAGAGGTGACTATAATGTTTTCACTTGGGCTGTAGTCCTATGCACACTTATTTGGGAGTGATCTCTGTTCTGAGATTTATTTTGCAGTAAATATTCATAGGACTGCAATTTTGAGGATGATACCTCAATCGCAAAATTGAAATTGACTATTTGATCACAAATGCTGAGCATCTAAAATATGAAATACAGTAAATCTGTATACTACTAAAAGTCTCTTGTCTGTTTATAACCTTCAGCTGGGAAAAACTATCATAGGCAACAATTTTTGAATCAAGGTACTTCCAATAGGCTAACTTAGTGAATGCATCCAAAATCGAGGAGCAATGACTCCTGTGGGATTGAAATTTTGGATAATTATGGGCCCATCCATGCTGCTGTACTGCTGGAGTGCCCTGGTCACTTGATGATCGTTTCCAATGCTCCCTGCCTGTTTCCCACAAGTCAGTTGGGAAGCTGGCAGTAAGTTGCAAGTCCAAGGCCAGCAGACAAGTAAGTGACTGCTGCTGGGTGTGGGAGGGAGCAAGGTGTGTGTGAGAGAGATGGAGCAAGAGTGGAGGAGGGTGTGCAGAGGTGTGTAAGAGGCACAGAGCAGGTAAAGGAGAGTATATGAGGGTGCTGGTTGGTAAGGGTGCCTGAGAGGTGTGGAAAGGATCAGGGAGGATTTGTCAGGGTGCAACGCAGATCAGGGAAAGTCTGCAGGGATGTGAGGAGGTGAACAAGAGGCAAGGAGACTGTGTGGGGCTACATGCGTGGTAGTAAGTATCTCTGAAACAATGACCCAATGGGTCACAGATTGTCATAAAAACATCAGCAGTATAGGATATAGCCAGGATATAGAAGGCTGCTTCTCTATAAAATATTGGTTTTGCCCATAGAAACACTGAGGTATTTACACTAGAAATATGAACAGTTAGCATTTTAACATTTGCTAGTGACAAACTATATACATGAGATGGACACATACAGGTTCTTATTGGCATGTATGCACCTTCTATAATTCTGAAGTCAGCATTCTATAACCCTAGTGTAACTGAAATGTATTCACTATTATTAAAATAAAGAAAGGGCCAATCAATATAGGGGCTGCCCACATGCAGGGACCATCCTCAAAATTAGAAATTACTTCTGACCTAAGATTCTTAATTGCAAAAAGACCAAGAATTTATATATATATATATATATATAAACTGCCTTTAATGTGATATTAATTGCTGTTTTGTTAATATTATTGATGTTTTAGCTGGTTGTTAGTCCCCAAAATCTCATGGTAAATGGATGGATATAAAACAAAACAAAACAAAATAGCTCACTCACATTTTAGAGCACAGACTTGTGAGCAGGAAGACTTCTGAACATATAATCCTATAACATTCGCTATTAAATCCTTTGAGTTTCTCCTCTACTTTGTTGGTTTTTCCCTCAAGCTTAATCTCTCCCAAATACTGCAATCCTCTCCCATCAAATCCATTACAACTTCTGACAGTATTCAAAATAGAAGCTATTGTTTCAAGGGTTACATATTTTAAAGTCTAATAATTGCAGCTAGGTATTTCTGGAAATCTGTGTATAAGCATGTAAGAATGAAATGCATGCATGCATGCATGAGAAACTGCATGACTAATCTAGAGAAACTGGTTTGAGAGGGTATGTGTCCATATTTTGTCCTTCCTCAATTTTTGCTACAGACTCTGATGCATTTGCCTGAAATCAATTTACCTTTCAAGCCAAATTAGGCTGCCAACTCTCACTGTGATAGTTGAAGTTATAACATTATAATTTTTCTAAAGGCAGTGAAAGCTGAATACTAACCCACATTGGAAACTTACAGTAAACTCAGGTTCTCTCCAACACAATGCCTAAGGGTACCAATGTGATTGGCGACATCTGCCTTGGCACCAGGCTTTCTAATCCTCAGGATTTCTTTAAAGATGTTTTTATTTAAAATTTAATAAATGGTAATAAATGGGAAGTTAGTATGCTTTACAGAACAGCACCACCATAAAAAATAGCATATAATTTAGCTCCTGAAAGCATTTTTAGAAAATAAAATGGCGAGTGGCTAAAGTCCAGGGCTAGGTTTGGCATCTGTTGAAGTGGCAGAGACACTTTGGAAAGCTACAGTGGGTGTTGAGAAACAATCTGTGTAGTCCAGCTGTTTTTTTTTTACAATGAATTTTATACATTTACTTGATAAATGTAGGTAACATAGGTGAGGTGTGAGATAATTAATTAAACAGTTTACTGAAGGACAAGTAACACAGTAACAGAAATAATTACTACTATACTATATCAGAAGTTATTTGTAGAAATGAGAGAAAACAAGAGAGAATATTGTTGCTTATCTCCTGCTTTTGCCATGCATACTACACATGTACAACAATCACTTCACCAGTTGTATCCTAGTAATTGAGTGTTTTGAGACTGGGTATATCAACCCTGGCAATCGTTTTATGAGAATTACTGTAAGATACTTTCAAAATCCCAGATACATTCACCAACTCAAGAGGTTGAGGGACAACACATTAGACTATTAAATTTTCATCAATTCACATACAGAGTGAAGGAATATACTGCAATAAATGTTCAGAAGCAATGATTAGGAAAATAATACTTCTTGTTAATGGCATATACAATGATTAAAGGGGTAAGAAGTTCCTTGTTTAACAGAATAATGGTATAAAGGAGATATACACGGTTGTCTTGTTTTGAGAGCAAAACAGTGAAAAGCCCAAATGACAGTGAATTATGACGACGAGATAATTTATATGGGGAAAGCATCAGAGAAACTTCAAAAACCTTTAATGGGACTGCTTAGTAGTCAAGCAAAAAAACCCCACCCTGAACTACTTAACTAAATGAATAAAATAAAAAGTAAAATAAAGTAATTGAATTAGATTTGACAGAAGAGAATATTTGCAGCTCAGGTTTGAACTGTGGGGTGCACTGATAATGATACCTAGTTTTGGTAATGAAAGGATCTGCAAGAAAACAACTCAAAGTACCAAGGACCCCACTGAATTAGATTTTCCCAGAAGAAAAAATTTAAAATATAAATATTTTAAGTTGAGGGTGAAGAGCTCTGGATCTCCTTTTTCATGCAGCTAAAGTTAACTACATTTCTCTTGATTTCAGTAAATACCAAATGATAGATTTACTTTCTGAATGGCTGTGGCAGGAAAGGAAACAAAATGTACTTCAAATTTGAAGCTGGTCATATCTTGGTTTCTCCGAAGGGGTACTTATATTGGACAGTAGCAATATAGGAAGATGTTAAAGGCAGATGAGTACTTTAGTGACAACGACAAAGGCATCATTGCATAATACATGGGAGATGACAATGGTAAATCTCTGTATTTTACCAGGAAAATCACTTGAAAGATTGGGTTGGAGACAAATTGTCCTAGAGAAAATCTACCTATGCGTCTTTAAGAGTAGACATTGGCTGGATGGCACATAAGCAAGCAAGCTGCTAATAAGTACGAAGTTCAGGGGTCATTCATTAAACTACTGAAAGTTCTGTAGAAATTAAGGTATTAGTATTAATCATTAAAATACCAAACTAGCAAATAAAGTAACAATTATAGTTGCATTTGTGTATAGCTTCCCATCCTCTCCATTTTAAAGTGATTTTTAACATTATATTCCAGTTTACTTTAAATATAATGAAAAAATCAAAATTAAGTATTAATTTATCTTTGCTGAAATTAATTTTACTTATTTGTCATCATTTCCTTCTATGATTTTATTTGTGATGTTTTGCATGTGTAAAGAAGATACACAGCCATGGCAATAAACAGTGAGGCTCTTCAAGTCTGGATGGGAAGGAACAGACTTCCACTCAATCCTGGTGAGCCTAAGTACTGTGGCTGTTTGGTCCCCTAGAGTCAAGGGTCTTTCCACCATTGGTTTCAGCTAGGATAGCACTTCCCCATTCTAGACTGGTAAGCAATCTGAGAATGCTTCTGGACTTACAGCTACTAAATGGCACCTATAATAATAATAACAATAATAAAGTTGGAAGGGACCCTGGAGGTCATCTAGTCCAACCCCCTGCTCAGGCAAGAAACCCTATACCATTTCAGACAAATGGCTGTCCAGTCTCTTCTTAAAAACTTCCAGTGTTGGAGCATTCACCACTTCTGGAGGCAGGTTGTTCCACTGGTTAATTGTTCTAACTGTCAGGAAGTTTCTCCTCAGTTCTAGGTTGCTTCTCTCCTTGATTAGTTTCCATCCGTTGCTTCTTGTCCTGCCTTCAGGTGCCTTGGAAAATAGCTTGACTCCCTCTTCTTTGTGGCAGCCCCTGAGATATTGGAATACTGCTATCATATCCCCCCTCATCCTTCTCTTAATTAAACTAGACATACCCAATTCCAGCAGCCTTTCCTTATATTCTTTGCCTCCAGTCCCCTAATCATCTTTGTTGCTCTTCTCTGTACTCTTTCTAGAGTCTCAACATCTTGTTTACATCGTGGTGATCAAAACTGGATGCAGTATTCCAAGTGTGGCCTTACTAAGGCCTTGTAAAGTGGTATTAATACTTCACGTGATCTTGATTCTATCCCTCTGTTAATGCAGCCCAGTACTGTGTTGGCCTTTTTGGCAGCTGCAGCACACTGCTGGCTCATATTTAAGTGATTGTCCACTAGGACTCCGAGGTCCCTCTCACAGTTACTACTATTGAGCAAGGTACCCCCTATACTATACCTGTACATTTGTAGGTCCTTCAAGTGCCCTGGTCATCCCACCACTAGATTATTACAATATGCTCTATGTGCAGCTGCCTTTGAAGACCATCCAGAAGCTACAGCTGGTTCAAAATGCAGCATACCAAGAAGTAATTGTGGAGGGAATGGCCTTGGGGGGAAGGAGTAGGAAGAAAAGCCACTATCAAGACAACAGTCAGATAAAAGTAAATGTCTCAAACAAGACAATCACGAATATACAGGGAGAGAGGGGAAAGTGTATTCAAACTGGCAAGATTCTACCATCATAGCTCTACAATAAAAATAATACTGATGCACATAACATTGGATTCCTAGCCTCATCTACCTTGAAGGGCTGACAGTAATGTGCTTCTTGGTAGGCCCATGTGTTACAACTGCTAGACAAGCTGCATTGGTTGCCAATCCATTTCCAGGTGCAATTCATGGTGTTGGTCATTACCTATAAAGCTTTGTGGCATAAAGACTGAATATCTGCAGAATCAACTATCACCAATTGTTTCTACTTGCCCAGTACATTCTAGCAGATTAGGCATGCACCAGGTTCCTTTCTATCAAACACTGTCATCTTACAAAACAGCCCTCACCCTCCAGAACAGTATCTCCTCAGAAACACAGACAGCATCTTCTCCTGGAGTTCTGAAAAGCTCTTAAAATGCAATTGTTGTCTCAAGCCTGTTTCTGGCGGGATCCTGTCCTAGTTTCTTATTGTTATTAGTGTTGTAGTCTGGGCTATTCGTCATGTTGTATGTTTTTTTTTTAATGTATTTGTAAGTCACTGGGGAGCCGATTGGAGTGGGCAGCTATAATACATTTAAATAAATAAATAAATAAATATTAGTATCACAAAAATATGCTAGAACTGTGTGTGTGTGTGTGTGTGTGTGTGTGTGTGAGAGAGAGAGAGAGAGAGAGAGAGAGAGAGAGAGAGAGACTGATTTTCTTTTATAAAGTCACATATTAATCCAACTGGTCAAGTACTATCCATCCTAACTGCAATTAAATTTCTCTGGGTATTATCTTTTTAGTATCATTTGCATCTTACATTTGGAAAAAGCCTGTGCTCTATCAGAAACAGATTAACACAGTATTTTTAAAAAATACCTGGTGATCTTCTGTGTGAAAGTAAATATTAAAATGTCTTTCTGAAATCTGAACTGCCAGCAATCCAAAATTCTGGTGATACTTATTTTCAAAACATGCATTGGCAAACACTGGGAAAGACCAAAGAGAAACACTGAATTAAATGTTGATTGAAATTGTAATCTTATGCAAAGTTTTGAGATGAAGACTAAGTCTTTATCTGATGAATGAAATGTATGTCCCAATAAGCATTCACTTAGTTGGATTATAAATTATTGACAATAACTTGGAAGATACACACATGTTAGGCAGAACCGAATTTTCTCATATTGTATATTCTAGATAATTATTTTTTATATGTAAAACAAAAAGAGCTATCTTTGTTTTTCTTTGCACTATACAAGATATTCCTGTTCTGAAGCACGTTATTCCTCAAACAAAACCATTTAAGGATAAACTATGCATCATTTGCAACCTAGAGAGGCTATGATCAAGCATAGAAGACTGATGTAGTGATGGGATGGAAAAATTCTCATATGTATATTTAAATCATTATTGAGTTTTTTTATTTCCACATATCTAGAGTAAATGATAGAAAAACAATCTTACTTGATCTATTCCTAAACTAATTTTCAGGAAACAAGATCCCCCAAATATAAGAAATATTACAAGTGACTATGTGGAAATGACTATCTACAGGGAGGTCTTCATCTCACTGCATTGTCTGTTAAATTTCAACACAAGTAAAACCATTGCTCCAATCTGATACCATATAGATTCAAACTCAACATAATAGCAATATTTGCTTAATATTATAGCAACTCAAAGGGAAAGCAGTCTTTGTTTACACATAACAAAATGACTGAGCTTTGCTATGCTCATGATTTCCAAACTAAACAGAATGAGCTGGGTTTGAACATCACACTAAGCCATTTAATCACATTTTACCAACCACCACTATCAGATTTACATGTTAAGTCAAAATCAAACAATTAATATTTTGGCTTATTCAAAATTTGTACTAGGCCAATTGTTTAAATCAGTCTACTAGAATTCAGTGTAAGGTGTAACTGCTCTTATGAGATTTATTTGAAAGCATATGGACCTGAATAAGCTTTATGCATACTTATATTATTTGCCCATAGAAACAAGGATATAGTTAGTGTAAAGTGAATTTTCCAATATTATGCTAAGGCCATTTTACACTTTCTTTAATGATGGAAAGAAGGAAGGCTGTTTGCAGCTCTATTATCCAACTAAGTATCTCTTGATATGTATGTATGTACAGTATATATGTATGTATATATGTATGTATATACACACACACATACACACACATATATATATATTAAGAATACTAGTAAAAATACGACTCTTGGGAATATCCATTCGTTAAAATAATGATCACCAAGAGAATACTTAAACAGATTTTAATTAATCAACCTAGCTTTCGTCAAAATACATATGACATTGTCAGGGTTAAAAGGCAAGTAAAAGGGGGGGGACATATACCATTATCAAACGTCCTGTTATCAAGCGTCTGCTTCCGGCTCTTGGAGCGCGTCGTTGGCCCCAGCTGTTTGGAGTATAATTCAAGCTTACCTCCTTTAACATACATTCCTTTGTTACTAGCTTGCATTCTCTCACACCTCACTTGATCGGCAGCTTCAGCACTAAGTGGATTCAGGATACCGGTCTTCACTCCTCCCCCATGTGCAACTCTTTCATTGCTCATCACCTTTTCCTCTTCCCTCCCGTGCACCACCCCAAGGCATCTGCTGTCCATTCCAATCACCCTCCTCCCACATGTACTCAAAGCGCTCCTCGCTGCCATCCCATTGGGAGCACTCCATTGTTCGGTCCGTTGCTGTCGGGCATCACCTTCCTTTACACTCAACTCCTGGTCGTCGTCCTTCTCAGGGTGAAGGTTTGTTCTCCGAGCTTGTGGGTTGGTTTCTGAATGTTTCATTACCAGGTTAGGTAACATCTGCAACAGACTTTAGGGGATGACAATGTCAGTGTTCTTCACTTTATAAGGGCTTCAGGTGTGGGCATGTCAAGTGAGAGTCTGTAATGGATCAGGTATGAGTCATCAGTGAGAGGCTTGTGATGGGTCTTGTGATGAGGAGGTTACATCAGGTCGGGGTCATTGGGAGGTGAACTGCTGGTGGGAAGGGGGCTTGCGTGGGTTGGCTGAGAGTTGGTGTTGTTTCTGGTTGGCTGTGCGGTTGATTTGGATTTTGAGGGGTTCATAGACTGGTTGTAGGTTGATGTGTCTGTTGAAGGAATTGCTTATGGAGTGCCAGGCTTCGATGAATCCACGGCGTGGGGGGTGGTAGCGTGGCCGATGATTTTTGTGTTGCTCCAATCAAACTGGTGCTGTTTGGTGTCGGTATGGTAGAGATTAAGGATTTTGGATCATGGCGTTTGACTGTCAGCCAGTGTTCGTGGATCTTTTTTTAAAATTGACGTGATGTTTGCCCCAGATGGGACTGGTTGTAATGGTTACAGTTAGTTTTGTGGATTACTTTATTTCTTTCATCCTTCTGTATCTTGTCTTTGATTCTGGATAATTTCTGGCAGAGTGTGGCTGTGGGCTTGTGGGCTATTGCTGTTCTTAGGGGTTGGAGAATTCTGGCTGTCATTTTGCGTATGGTAGGGTTAGTTTTTATGTGGTGGTTGGCTGTGTGGTGTGGGTGCTACGTGTTGGAATATGAAGTTATCTGGATAGCTATTAAGGAAAAAGATGTCCAGCAGCCATTTATTTCTGCTTTTCTTAGCGTTGTGGTGCTGCAGTGTGTCCTGGCCCTTCTGAAGAGAGTCTGGACACAGCTTCTTTTGTGTGCGGTGGAATGGTTGCTTGCGAAGCTAAGAGTTTGCAGTAGACGTTGGTCGCGTTGGTCAATGATCTCTGGAGGGCCCGGGACAGGGGATATTCCTCTGTCCTTGTTCTTTTGGACCTCTCAGCGGCTTTTGATACCGTAGACCACGATATCATGCTGCGGCGTCTCGGTGGGCTAGGAGTGGGAGGCACCGTTATGCGGTGGTTCTCCTCCTTCCTCACCGACCGTACGCAGTCTGTAT
>NW_015388029.1:354437-358527 GCF_001527695.2 Protobothrops mucrosquamatus
CGGCCAAGCAATGTCGGCTGGCGACCCCCAGGGGGAGGGCCTTCTCTGTGGGTGCCCCTGCCCTCTGGAACGAACTACCCCCCGAGATCCGGATTATTCCGGATCTCCTTACTTTCCGCCGCGCCCTCAAGACATGGCTTTTCCAACAAGCGGGCCTGGCCTAGGGAGGATTTTTAAACTGGGTTTTTAGAAATTTTAATTATCACAACATAAAAATTTTGGTTTTAATTTGGTTTTATTCGGTGGGGTGTGTGGGTCTTTCTTTGTTTTAATAATGTTGTGAGCCGCCCTGAGTCCTTCGGGAGAAGGGCGGGATATAAATTGAAATAATAAATAAATAAAATAAATAAGACGTGGGTTTCTAATTCTCCAATTCTCCATTGTCTAGTCTCTTTATGCTGATGTCGAGGAATGGGAGTCTGTTGTCTGTTTCCTCTTCGCGTGTGAATTTGATCCCAGTGAATATGTTATTGAGTAGGTGGTGTGTTTCTTCAATTTGGGAACATTTGATGACGACGAAGATGTCATCGATGCAGCTTGTCCAGAATTTTGGTTGGATGGTGGGTGGATGCATACTGTGTTTCCCCAAAAGTAAGACCCTGTCTTACTTTCTTTTGGGCTCTAAAGTAAGCACTAGGTTTTACTTTCGGGGAGGGCTTACTTTTTGCCGGTACCGGTACCAGTAGGCCATAAGCGTGCAGGGGTGGGGTGGGGCCTGTGCATGGGGTGGAGAAGCAACGCAACGGTGAGAGCATGGTGGCAGACCAGGTATGGTACTAGTACAGCTGTGGTGGGTTGCAGCGGAAAGGGCACCGAGCCTGGCGCGGGGCGAGTTGGCCCAGATCCGGTGTGCCGCCCCGCTGCTGGCCTGCCAAGGCTCTTCGCCAGTGGCCACCAGTAGAACCGCGCTGGCCACGCCTCCATCTTTGGGCTGCTTGAGCACCAGCCTGCATGCCTACTCGGTGCTGCCGGCACCAGGCTAAGGGCACCCGATGCGACCGAGAAATGTTCCAGCAGTAATAGGGCCAGCAGGCAGGGTGGTCAGAGGCTGGAGCTTGCCGAGGGTTTGGCTTGTTGCAGCCACAGGTAAGTAGACGGTGGGATGGAGGGGGCGAGGCCAGCAGTAGCTGGTTTCACCAACGGCCGCTGGCAAAGGGCCCTGGCAGCCCAGCGGATGGGGGTGGGCGCTCCGGCTGTCACATAGAAGATCTGAGTCAACTCTCTCTGCCCTGCACTAGGGCTTATTTTCAGGGTAGGGCTTATATTAGGCCCACCACCAAAAATCAGCTGGGGCTTACTTTTGGAGTAACCCGGCCTGTATATGTACAGGTAGTCCTCAACTTATAACAGTTCATTTAGTGACTGTTTAAAGTTACGATGACACTGAAAAAAGTGACTTATGACTGTTTTTCACACATATGACTGTTGCAGCATCCCCATGATCACATGATCAAAATTCAGACCCTTGGCAACTGACTCATATTTATGACAGTTGCAATGTCCCAGAGTTATGTGATCATCTTTTCCGACCTTCTGATAAGCAAAGCCAATGGGGAATCCAGATTTACTTAACAACCATGTTACTAACTTAATAACTACAGTGATTCACTTAACAATTGTGGTTTTGGGCTCAATTATGTAAGTTAAGGACTACCTGTACATACATACTGTATACTGTTCATATAAATATGAACAGTATATGCATATGTATACATTCTTACACTCTCTAATTATACTAAAAATGCGAATCCTGGGTAAATCCATATAATAGAAATGAAATAGTCTGAGCACCAGGATAATGTTAAAACAAAAACTGTTTAATACAAAAGCTAAAGCTAAGCTTTCGTCGGCCAACACTGCCGACATCATCAGAGCGTAATACAAGATTACTGGGAGTCCTTTTTATACTGCCGGACGGCTCTGCACCCGGCTTCTCAATCTAGTTATTGGTCCGTCCGTTTTCTCTACTTGGTTTGTTCTTAAAGGGCACGCATCTCTTACTCTGTTGGTATCTTCCGAGGTTGCTATTTTCCTTTTCTTGGGCTTGATCACTTTCTTTCTGCTAGCATACGCAGGTTGCTTTCACTCATTTACACTTATCCCCTTTTTTGGTTCTATTTCGGGATCCTTCTGATCTTCCTTGGCGGGGTTGTGTGCATGTGTGCTTGGGGGAGGGGGGATATTGAGTGGATCCGGGCGTCTATCAGGGCAGTCTCTGATGGATATGCTCCTGTGTTCCCCCTCAGGAGCGCTGCCTTCTTCCGTGGACATCCGTGGGTATATTGATCCACTTCTGGTTGTCCCCATCTTAAGGTCTTTTGCTGCTCGATAGTTCATTGGGTTTTTGGCTCCCCCTTCATTGTTTGCTAGTTCTTTTGCCCTTCTTGCGCGCGTGCAGGGTCCCGTAGTGTGGCTTTCCATCGTTTGCTTATTGATCTCTTTTTTGTAGTCGTCAGTGGAGTGTCTCGTCACTCCCCTCTTGTTAGCGGGGGTTGTGGTGTGGGTGCCCCATGGGTTATCATCCAGCCATCCGTATCGTTCGCACCCGTATTTATCCTTGTTGTATGGTGGATTGGGGTGTGCGTATTTGAGGTTTCTATGGGGGGTATTTTTTGTCTCTTCTCTGTTCCCCTTGTAGGATATATTGTGAGTTCATTATCGCACGAATGGGCTATCTCATCCATCCCCCCTTCCCTCTGATCTTGTTGGGAGTGTGCAAATTGCCTTTGTTGTGAGCTATTGTGTTGTTTTTCCCATATCTTAAGTGTTTGGTATGCCGGGCAAAGTTCTATGTGGCGATTGATAGAATCTCCGTCAGAAAGCCAGGCTTCCTTAAATAGGTGGCCTCCCTTAGCGATGTCCCTGGATATAGGTTGTGCACTGGTAAGATCAAATTCATGCCCATAGTTGGTCATATGGGTCCAAATCTGTGAATACTGTTCCTGTCTTTTAACTGCCAGTGCATGCTCATGTACCCTAGTTTTTAACCTTTTAGTAGTCTCCCCAACGTAATTGCAGGAACAGTCCTTGCACTTGATCTTATATATTATCGAAGATTTTTCTTCATTGGGGAGTGGGTCTTTTGGGTGCATGATCTTGGTCCGTAAGGTTTGGTCCGGTTTATGGGCCACTTTTATATTAAAGGGGGCCAGTAATCTGGCTGTTGCCTCCGACACTCTATTGATGTATGGGAGAGGGATATGCACATTTTGCGTTGTCATTCTATCGGCTTTTTGCAAGTCTTCACGGGATCTATGTGGTCTACTATACTTCCTGATAAATTCGGTAGGGTAACCATTGTACTTACAGGTTCGAAAGAGGTGATTTCTTTCTTCAGTTTTAGTCCTGGTTGTACTGTGTAATGCATATGTATTATGCATATATGAGTCTATCCGTTTGAATAATGTTCTTACACAGCTGATCTTGTGGGCTACTGGATGTGGGCCACATTCTTACACTATATTAATTCAACATTTGCTGAAACAGCTGCATTATTTCAACATTAAAGAAATGTAACTGATTAAAAATTAAAAATTCAAGTTAAATTTCTTCAGGAATTACCACTACCACTACACCTAGTACATATACTATTAACTATCCCAGAAAACCAGCATGTCTGAAGGAACAAATATCTAACAAATCTCTTTAAGACATGAAAGTTATGAATAACACATTAAGTTACTAGTACAGTAGAGCAAAAAATACCATTTTATTGCTTGAAATTTGTATTCATTGACTGTTGTTTTTTAATTGATAATTTTATGCAAATTACTCTCAAGAATGCTACAATTATGACAGCCTTGAAGTATTAGATTACTATTATCAAAGACTGTCTGATAAAAAGAAACACTGAATTCACAGTTATAAATTTATTAGCTCTATTGCTAATCCAAGAATTACAGTAGTTTTATATCTTTCCTTTGAAAAATTAACATAAGGAAAAGTATAACAAAATAGTTTTTCATTAGCGTAAAAGTCCATTTTAAACACTCCTCACGTGCAGTAAAGTTCCTTGCAAGTTTTATTAATGTTCATAAAATTCAGGCATTGATGAGAAAAAAAGGCATATCCAAATAATATTCTGAAATAA
>NW_015388030.1:0-73245 GCF_001527695.2 Protobothrops mucrosquamatus
TTTTTTTACGAGGCAACTGGATCAACTGGATCAAATACAACATTGTCTATCTCCAGTCTACAACACAGTCCTTTCAGCAGTTCCAAGAAGGCTCCACACCCATTTGCACTAGTCAGGTGACTCTGAGGACACAGATAAACCTCCAAATGGCCTCAATGACCAGCTGTTTGCAAGGAGTATAAATCTTTCCATTCCCCACCATCCAGTCAGAGCTGAAGAAGCTTCTTGGATGAGAAGTGAAATGTCTTCAAAGAAAAACAAGGAAGTCCAGTTGCCTCGTGAAAAAGCACCTTTGGGTTTCCTTAGACAGCATCTCTTCCCTCTATCTCCCAAGGTGCTACATACCATTATATCCCTCTTATTCAGTTGGTCCCCTTGACTTTGGCTCTTCCACTGTCTCCCAAAGATCATTCCCAAACTACCATTACTATATACTGTACATTCCCACAACTATCATTGAAGCAGAATCTATTTTCTTTCACCAATCCTTACAAAGCCACCATCCTTTTGCACACCCTATGATCTCAGCAAGCATGAATTTTCCGTCCATAGAAAAGGGAGCAGTGACACGATACTAATTGCATAAGGTGCAGTTAGACTAGAGCAGTGGTTCTCAACCTGTGGGTCGGGACCCCATTTGGGGTGATCGACCATTTCATGGGGGTCGCCAAGCAAGGCTGTCCGCCATTTTTTTTGTCCGCCATTTTTTTGTCCAACATTTTTTTCCCCTTTTCCGGCGGGTGCCTTACCTCCCTTGGGCTGGGCCAGCTGGTGGTCGGCCTGCTCCGTCTCTGCCGCTTGCCAGCTACGCCTCGGCCGGCGCAGGGGGCGGAACCACGCATGTGCGGCGCTCCCGGGCAGGGAAAGTCCTTGACTTACGACCGGTTGGATAGTCCTCGACTTATGACCGGTTTAGTCCTTGACGTACGACCGGTTTAGTCCTCGACTTACGACCGGTTGGGGTCGCGGTATTAAAAAGGTTGAAAACCACTGGACTAGAGCCATCAGATCCTTCTGTACAAACTGGATAATCAGTAGATGGCAGAAAAGAGCTAGAAAGTATTTCTTTGCTGCCATCTAGTGGTTATATTTGGGGAGACTAGATTTATTTACTTCTTTATACAGGACAGTACAATTTGAACCATAGCAATGAGTTGACTCTTAGGCTACCCATAGATATAGTCAGTGCTTTTTTTGTTAAAAAAAAAAAAAAAGGTGCCAGAACTCACACACGTCATACAACCCGCCTTGCCTACCCTACAAGGTTCCATCCAAAAAAGGTGCCGGAACTCCGTTCTGGGCGTTCTATGACAAAAAAAGCCCTGGATATAGTAATCTGATCAAAAACCAGATTTGTTTAACAAATTTATGACTCACTTAACAACTGCAGTAATTCACTTAACAATCAAGGCAAAAAAGGTTGAAAAATCAGGCCTGGCTCACTTAAAAGCCACCTTGCTTAGCAACAGAAATGTTGATGCCAGTTGTGATTGCAAGTTGAAGTCTCCTGTACAGCCTTTTATCCAAATAGAACAACTCATTTGAAAACTGCCTATGTGGATCTGATTGAAATGCATTGTAGAAGTAATAAATATGAGTCCTTAGTGCTCTCTGAGCATTCTTGTTTGCTTGCAGACGTTTTGTTACCAGACTCCACAATTCAACCATGAGCGATTAACTATTCTGTTAAGGCTTCACAACAAGTCAATAAAGTATTATCATGCTCGGACAACGTCAAGCAGCAAGTAAAGGAGGAGAAGTTCTTAGAGCTGAAAGGTGCTCAGTACTGCCCAGAATTTGTTTTGCAGGATCCAATCTGAGTCGGTCACTGGGATCAGAGTAAATCACTGGGACATTCTGGAGAATGGGCTCCAGCACAAGTCTGAAAGCTTGGGAAACTAAACCTCTGGTCCTGAATCCTGCAACATTATCCTGGGACACGTATATATTTGCCTTCATTTGTAGGATTTGTTCTGTGCAAGGCTGTTGCCTCTGTAGGGAAGCTAGAACTGGGGTCTGACCAGCCTTTCCTGAGAGGGAGATGGGGTGGAATGACATTTTTACAATCTTGATGATTTCAAAGTCAAGCAAATATGCTATGACCCTTTGACAGGCTGAGAGCAAACAGCCCAGGCCAGAGCTAACAGGGGTGTTACTTTCCACAGTGTGCCTGCATACCGTGCCCAGAAAGGGCATTGATTTCCAGCAGCCTCAGCAAGTTTCCACCAGATGGAAATTTTTTGGGGGGTCCTTGCTCCGCAAACATACCAACTCACCTTGAACTCAGCTGTCAGGGCACATTGCTAAGGAAAGAGCAGGGTGCTGAAATCCAGGAGATTGGGAAAGAGAAGCTCTCACGAAAGGAATGCTACCAGAAAGGATCAAGGTCTGCACCAGTGTAGACGTAATACCATCACCAACTCACATAGTGCAACAAACCATAGTAGCATTTTAAATCTACTTAATCAGCCTTTATGAAATACCATATAGTTGGAAAAAGGCAAAAAAGCACACATGTGCAGGCCCATATTTTATAAGTAAATATTGTGATTGTTTCTTGAATTCTCCTATTTTCTAGGTTTATATAATATACTGATCCATAAAGGAAACAGTAGATTAGGTTTTTATTATAGTGTAAGCCAGGGGTCTTCAAACTTGGCCCTTTTATGACTTGTGGACTTCAACTCCCAGAATTCCTCAGCCAGCCTGCCTGGCTGAGGAATTCTGGGAGTTGAAATCCACAAGTCATAAAAGGGCCAGGTTTGAAGACCCCTATTGTAAGCACACTAAACCTCACCAAAGTCTACACCAACTGAAAGAGCCAGTTTGCTGCAGTGGTTAAGACACTGTGCTAGAAACTGGTAGACTGTGAGTTGTAGTCCCACCTTAGGCATGGAGCCAACTAGGTGACTTTGAGCTAGTCACTCTTTCTCAGCCCTTGGAAGAAAGCAAAGGCAAGCCATTTCAAAATGCCCCCATCCCAAAAGAACGTTAAGTTTAGCTGAGTTTGCTAAATTATAGCTCCCAGCAATACCAGTCAGTATGGCCAAAGGAGAGGGATGCTGGGAATTGTAGTTCAATAATATCTGACAGTCCCAAGACATCCCATTTCTCCTATAGCAGGAGAGTCAGTCTGGATCCACTGTTCCCCTGGCTTTCAACAACCCACACTCTTCTGGGACTGTTAATCTGCAAAATGAGTGTGTGTGATGTATATTGGTAACATTTGGAGAGGTATGACATTGAAGAACAATTGGGTAGTGGATGTGCTTTAAGGGCCAAAGCACTGAAAGATTTTATTTTTATTTAAGGGTTAGGGAGAAAAGTATGACTGCTCTTTTAAGTGAAAACGTGATAATTCCTTCATAAGAATGCATGAAAATGCTGTTGTAAGAATGATTGTGCTCTCCAGATGTTTTGAAGTGTAATTTCCAAAATTCTTAACTAACAACAGCCAAGTTGGTGGAGAAATCTGGTATTTGTTGCCCTACCAATCTGGAAGGCACCAGGATGAGGAAGACTATGCTATCACAAACGGTCTCAGAATAATGCAACATTACAAAGGAACTTATTTTGGCCATGCCATGTGGGGGAATTCACTGGAGGAAGCAATTATATTAAGAAGAGTTAGCAGTAAAAGGAAACCAGGTCACCAAAGAATATGGTGGCTGGACACCATCGAAGCTGACACTAGCCAGAGCATAGAACAACTCCAAGAAGCAGTGCAAGATCAGAAGATGAGGAGAGACCTGGTCCACAGAATCACCAAGAGTTGGACATGACTGAATGGATAACATCATCATCATCAACAACAAAGGAACATTTTCTAGTCCCCTTCATACAGAAGACTAAAGTCATCACATCAGCAGTCCTGCCTCTCCAGAAATCCTATCTGTGGTTACAAAAGGAATACCACCAAGCTTCTGAGGACCACCAATCTATTGCTTGCAAATCAAAAGTGACCACATCATATTTCATAGCATGCCACTTCTATCTGCAAATCTCCTGAATCCACCAATCCTTGAAGAATAATCCATTCTTAGACAGGAGCTCTTATGGAAGCAAAGCAACAACAACAAAAGAAATGGAAATGTATGTATTTTAAAATTATTGGCTGGATAATTTAGCCTACAATAGAAGAGACCAAGTAACTCTCTTGTCCAGCTTTCTAATCCAACGACGATTAGTCACACTCTGATTACTAATCACTTCTGTACGTCACTTTGCCCTGCCAAGCCAAATTAAACATGAGACCAGCAGTTTCCTGTGTTTAAACAAGGCATTGCCCTCATCATGTCAAAAAATAGGAGCTGGTAAGATAGGATACCATAGGTCAGGGGCCCTCTAACTTCTCCCCAAGATTTAGTCATTGACAAATAAGATCAACTGGCCACATCCAAGTTTACTCTGAAAGTGGTAGGAACTCTGTTCATAAGATCTTATGAGGAATGTTTTGGAAGGTGCAAGGGCTGGAGAGAATGACTGACTTAAGTTTCCCCATGCAGTTCAAACTCTGGTTTTACAAAGTTCTCAATTCTCTGAGGCAAATTAAATGCAAGCACCTAGATCCAACCCATGCTTTGAATTACAAGGGATACTCATGATAGAATTGTTCAGCAAAAGCAAAACCATGGTCTCATTTAATGTTCAAGGCACTCAAAGTTCTGACCCAGTAGTCAAGATCCGAAGGATGTAGTAGGATTCAGTACAAGGAATTGTGAGGTTTGTTACTAGGCTCATTACAATGCAGCCAGGCTTTGGGGTTCTGATATTAGGGTCTGGTTCCAGGGCCTTCTGGGTCTTGTACTTTTTCTCCAGTGAAGAGTGATAGACACTGAAGATAGTTATGAAAGTGAAGGACAAAACTAACATGCTAGTCTTCCTTCTCTCTTACTTGATCCTAACTGTAAAAGGGGAATTACTGCCTGAAAGAAGCTAAGACTTGTCTCATTTTTCTTAGAAGGCAATTTTTTGGATGTTTTCTTAAGACCAAGGTCATCAGACAACTTGGTGACAGTGATTTTTCCTTTTACACAGAGAGTCTCATATTGATGAATCTGATACCCTAAGATCCTTCCTTCCTTCCTTCCTTCCTTCCTTCCTTCCTTCCTCCCTTCCTTCCTTCCTTCCTTCCTTCCTTCCTTCCTTCCTTCCTTCCTTCCTTCCTTCCTGTAATACTTTTAGAAGAGATATCAGAATGTGCTCTGCTTATGAAGCAGTGAATTCAGGTTGCATGTTAAGAAGGATGGCTGATGAGAATCAGATTTCCTGCTTCTACCACCTTTCTGCTGATGCTCCGTTCTTGTCCTGTGGCTTCTCTAGAGATCTTGATAAGTTCTCAAACTAAGCATCGGAGACCTATGGATACTGCAGAGAACCCAAATACATGTAGTATATTGCATGGAAGCAATGATATGGGCTCTCAAAATGGCTTGCTCTGAAGACTGCTGAGAAGGAGCTGTTTGGTGAAAGTGGGAAGCATCATCAACAACACCAGCAGAAAAAGATGGAAGGGAAGATGGGGGTGGTAATGTATCTTGACTTTTAAGCTGGATGATTTCTTGGCTGATGATGAGTAGAGTCCTCTCTCTCAAGTCTCCTTGAATCTTATGTTATTTTTGAACCCAATTCAACTCAAACTGTGTACATTAGAGAAAACTATGTACATCATGGCATCTTATATAGGACAAAATGTTTGTGCAAAGGAGACACATTGAAAAAAGTGCGTTCAAAAATATAAACAAAAAAGGATCTAGATTCATGTTTTTCATACTTGGCAGCTTTAAGTTGGGTAGACTTCAACTCCCAAAATTCTTCAGTTAGCATGGCTGGCTGGGAAATTCTGGGAGTTGAAGTTCACCCAACATTAGATTGCCAAGTTTGAAAAACACTGGTGTAGATGAACACGCCCATAGCACTTAATGAGTGTATTGATGCCATCTTTGTAAACAATGAGACTAACAGAATTTGTGGTTGGCGAAATAAGCATTTTGGTTTAAGAAATGGCCTCTTTTTCACATATCAAAGTCACTTTAGGTAGGGAGCAAGTAATCTTGTTGGTCCACTGATTTTTAAAACTAGAGCTGAAATTCACCATCAAATGTGTCAGAAGAGAAATCTGATGAAATTTGATGAATTACAGAATTACAGATAATCCTCAAATTACAACCATTCATTTAGTGCAGTGGTTCTCAACCTTTTTAATACCGCGACCCCCAACCGGTCGTAAGTCGAGGACTAAACCGGTCGTACGTCGAGGACTAAACTGGTCGTAAGTCGAGGACTACCCAACCAGTAATAAGTCGAGGACTTTCCCTGCCCGGGAGCGCCACGCATGCGTGGTTCCGTCCCCTGCGCCGGCCGAGGCGTAGCTGGCAAGCGGCAGAGACGGAGCAGGCCGACCACCAGCTGGCCCAGCTCAAGGGAGGTAAGGCACCCGCCAGAAAAGGGGAAAAAAAATGGCAGACAGCCTTGCTTGGTGACCCCTGTGAAATGGTCGATCGACCCCAAATGGGGTCGCGACCCATAGGTTGCGAACCGCTGATTTAGTGACTGTTCGACTGGCACTGAAAAAAGTGACGTGATCTTTTTTCACACTTATAACCATTGAAGTATCCTCATGATCACATGATCAAAATTCAGATGCTTGGCAACTGGTTCATATTTATGACAATTACAGTGTCCTGGGGTCATGTGATCACCTTTTGCAGCTTTCTGAGAAGTCAAGTCAACGGGGAAGCCAGTTTCACTTAACAGCCATGTTCCTGTTTATGTTTGTTTATGTTTATTTAGATTTGTATACCGCCCTATCTCCCTTACAGGACTCAGGGTGGTGAACAGGCGATAATAAAAATCACAATAAATATCTATTCTAAAATCAAATTAAATAAATAAAGGCCTGCTCTAAAATACCCCATATAAAAACCTATACTAAAACCTAATTAAGACTACGCCAGGCCGGCCGCATGAAATAGATGGGTTTTCAGGGCTCCTAACTTTACAACTGTGGTGATTCAATTAACAACTGTGGCAAGAAAGGTCATAAAATGGGGGCAAAACTCACTTAACAATTGTCTCGCTTAGCAACAGAAATTTTGGGCTCTACTGTGGTCATAAGTCGAGGACTACCTGTACAATATTTCTCACAATTTCAAGGGAATAAGAAAATCTCCAACCATTTCTTAAAGCCAGGACTCTCCCCCGGCTGAGTCAGTAAACATTGTTCCTGAAAAAGGTCCATGCCAGGAGTTCTTTCTTGATCCTCTCCCTGGAGATGTGCTTGAAGCATTACAGCAGAGAAATAGGGGACATGCAGACCAGCGGCTTGGGCACCTCAACACTAAATGGCTGTGTTTACACAACACCACCAATCCAGACCGCCACTAACCCAGGATAAGCATTCACTCCCATGGGCTGATGGCAGTTGATGAGGGATTTCCTGCTCAAACAGAACAATCATCTTTACAGGAAGCCCAGCCACTACAAAGGTGGCTTGGAAGCTGTAGCTTCCTTTTGTACTTTATGGGTTTCTTTTGTGCAGTCTGGGGAAAAAAAGACACAATTAAAACAAAAGTCTACAGTAACCCAACCAGAATCACTCCACTTCTGCAGAGTCAGGGGAAGCTCACCTACCCTCATATCAACTCCACCCCTCTCTCTGGTATGCCTTGAAAAGTAAAATGTACCCAGAGCAGGAGTTGCTACAAAGGTCCTGTTTTGGCAGTACTGTTCCTAGGTCTGTCTTCATGCTGGAATGAACAAAAACAGGACTAACCTTCTGTTTATTCCATATCTTGTATTTTCTTGGTGCAGTTGACTAGAAAAAGCCACTTGAATCAAAACAAGATTCTATACAAGTCTTTGACTTATAACCATTCATTTAGTGACCATTTGAAATTACAACAGCACTGAAAAAGTGACTTATGATCGTTTTTCACACTTACGACTATGGCAGTATCCCTATGGTCATGTGATTGAAATTCAGACAATTGGCAATTGGTTTGTATTTATGATGGTTGCAGTGTCCCGGGATCATGTGATCCCCTTTGGCGACCTTCAGACAAGCAAAGTCAATGGGGAAGCCAGATTCACTTAACAACCGTGTTACTAATTGAACAACTGCAGTGATTCATTTAACGACTGCAGCAAGAAAGGTAATAAAATGGGGCAAAACTCACTTAACAAGTGTCTTGCTTAGCAATGGAGGTTTTGGGACCAATTGCGGTCGTACGTTGAGGAGTGCTTGTATCCTACAGTTGACCCATAAAGACTCCATTCTGCATAGTACCTGAACTCCATTCACAAGCCAGTGAACTATGTCATGGCATGCAAGAAATCCAAGTTCCTCTCTTGTGGTTTTCATCCCATTCTCTTCTCTTTGGACAATCTCGTCTCATGCAAATTGTCCTTTATCAGATTGACTAAGAAGTGGCCGTGTAGAAAGGTAGGAGAACTTCACTGCCTGGCACTCTTTGCAAGCCTAAGCAAACCTTCAACTCCTGCTGTCCAAGTTTCCCTTTCTGATAAAGCAAATTCCTTGAAGTAAGACCTCTGATGAAAAAGTGTCGATTTTGGGCAGGTTGTCCTTGTCCCACTTTTTTTTAGCAGGAGTTCATTCCAGGCCAGGTGAGACGAGACCATTTGCCCAGATGGTGGACAGCCAGCATTTGCACTGAATGCAACAGGCATGAGAATTCCTTATGCTAACATGTATTTGAATCAAGACCCTGGGCCAACTCTCACCTAAGCCATTTCCTCGTAACACTTGTAGCTCTTTTTTGCTTTGGTTGTAGTTTTGAACCAGGAACAATTAGCAAGCAGGAAAACCAACTCTCCCCAGGGTCTATTATCTAAGCCCTTTTCTTCTCCTCCTAAGTCAATATTTTTTACACGCCAGGGCAGAAGGTCCCCCAGGGCACACCTAGCACATTAGCATCCATTTTATAACTTTCAATTCCCTCTCCCCAAATGCATGGGCAAAAACCTCAGGTGTGTTTTAATTTAACTGTGACAAGAAAGGTTGTAAAATGGGGCAACACTCATTTAACAGCTGTCTCTCTTAGCAACCTAAATTTGGGACTAATTGTAAGCCAAGGACTATCTGTAATAAGTACTGTAAGGTAGAAGGATGGAATCAAAGAAATTAATATGGAATGAACTTGGAAAAGCTACAGGTTATTACTAGAAATAAGTTCAGATGACAAATATTTGCTTCTGCAATCACTGCAATCAGTTAAGAGTGACTCCATGGCACCCAGTTAACCAACTAAAGTGCATAGAAGTTGTTTTGTTACCCATCCTTTCACTCTACTTAGTTTGCTGGTCTTTATACCAGCCCAGCTGGGGATCCCTCTCACCCTGGGAAACAGGCAGAGAGTGCGTATTTAATTAAATCATCATAGCCCAAGAAACAAATTTGCCACTTTACTCTCTGGGAACAGAGGTTTTCCTACTAAAAGGGAATTCACCATATTTCTCATCCTTGCTTTGGTTATGAAAGTCAATTATTATAATTAAGGAGCATGGCATTAATATTGTCTTCTCCATTTTCAAGGCTCAATATCCTTCCTTCAATTACTCCTGTTTGGCTGCTTCAGGAAGCAGCATAAATTTGGGTGCTGAAATTACACAGGTGTGATAGGTATTCCTGGGAAGGGAAGTTAGCAAAGCTGCTGACTGTGGCTGGAGCAGCTTGTTAGAGGTAAGGAGTTGCTGTTTACTTCCAAAATCATTTTCCCAGAGTCCTACACCTGGCTAATCTAACAAGGTGTCCTCCTGACATGTCAGCCTCAAGTATTATGGCCCCACTGGACTCATCAGAAGACGAGCCTCTTTATCAGAAGGTGAATCCAGAAGGACCATAATTTCAGAGCTCTTTAAAGTCCCCAGGAGACTGGGGAAATCTATTGGTTGTTATCCCCCAGGTTTGTTGCATAAATCACAACTGACCAGGTTCACACAACGTTCTACAGCACAAATCATTCTTGGTCCACCATATTGGGAAGCTTTTCAGCCAACATACTAAGGCATAAGCATATGTTATTATGGTCAGTGTAATGTGTCAGCCCTTTGAGGTAGCTAGGTCAGGGAGAAGACTCTACAAGACATCCTGGCTCTATTATATGGACTATACAGCTAGTCCTCAACTTACAGCCATTCATTTAGTGACCAAAGTTACAATGGCACTGATAAAAAGGGACATGACCATTTTTTCACACAATCATTGCAGCATCCCCATGGTCACACGATCAAAATTCGGGCAACTGAATCATATTTATGATGGTTGCAGTATCCCTTTTGCGGGATCACTTTTTGCAACCTTCTGATAAGCAAAGTCAATGTGGAAGCCAGATTCACTTAACAACTGCAATGATTCACTCAACAACTATGGCAAGAAAGGTAAAAAAAGGGGGGGGGGCAAAAGCTCACTTAACAATGTGTGGCTTAGCAACAGAAATGTTGGGCTCAATTGGGGTTGTAAATCAATGTTATCTGTAGCATCGAAATCCTGAAACCCTGACAGCATTTTGCCTTCTCTCCTCTTAGATCAAAGAGAGTCAAGGTGGAGTCACTTTAAGTTTCTTTCTAACACCTTCTTTCTCACCTGGATTTCATTCATGCTTGTTAGCCACTACATCCCTTCTCAAGGTAATCTCTGTAAATTCTCTAGGTAGTGTGTGAATGTAGATGCATATGCACTGATTTCTATTTTAGGCCTGCATGCACACATGTTTAAGCAGCTTCTTTTGTTATGTACTTAGAAGCTGCACCCACACAGCTTACTAAGCAGCTCCATGACTGGGTTTATGTTTAATGCTAGTTAATGGTGTCACTTGTTTAGTTCTGGGTTAAGGTGTTTGTGAGGTTCCCCGTTGCAGTTAGTAAAAACTGGTTAAGTCAGTCATGGCTTACTGTATATCTGTGGACCAGGCCTGGTCATGTCTGGTCAAGTTTAAATACATTTAAATGATGGGTGGACCCAGCCTATAGTTAAACACACACACATGCACACAATTATTTCTCAAGATTCTCCTGTAATCAAGAAAGAGAATGTAGACAGAGACAGCTGAAGTAGGAACAGATGTTTCTCTTAATGATTAAAACATTATGCTTTATGTTGTATGGATTTGATTTGTTATCCAGTATTTTTATTTGGTATCTGCATACTGTTTATCTATGTAAAATACAAAATCAATTTTGTATTGCATTTTGTAAACAGGCCTTGAACCTTCTTTAGTCTTAACTACCTCCTATATCTTCAGCACGTACTCTGTCTTAATTTGAACTGTGGTAAACAAATTATGGCTGTTATCTTTTCTTACTGTGGCTTAAATGCTGAATTTGCCCAATGCCCAGAACTACCAATTAGCCAGCCATATTTTAATCTATTTGGTTATACAAACACATAGAGTGGCTAGTTTATTTTGGGGTATGATGCATGAAGCCTGAATACCAGGTTCCTTGAATGAACTGTGGTTAAAATGAACAGAAGCATTTAACGTGAACTGAGCCAAAGAGAAACATCACAAAGAATGATGGCATTATAAACAGTAAATTGAAAAGGCAGAATATCTGTAGCTTAGATCAGGATAACTCCTCTGTGGTCAGCTACTAGTTGGGTGAGGCTTGTGTCAAGGGATTCACAAGCCATGTTCTGCTAGCATCAGGGATTCTGGCTAGCCATCAACCCATTCAGGAGCCTGTTGATCAAATGGGACCTAGTTCTGTACAGATTCCAGAGCTTCTATCTCTGCCCCACTTGAGAACAAGCAAGGATGGGGCCTTTTTTAAAAAAAAAATGCAACAATGAAGGGAAGGAAGCTGAAGAAGATGCAGACAAAGTGAAGCAGTTCAGCGAGGCTTTTTCTAAGGAAAAAAAAGGATATTTGGTCTACTTTTTTTCTTCCATTCAATCGTGTCCAGTTCTCAAAGACCGCCTGGAAAAGTCGCTATAGTTTTTTTGGCAAGGTTTTCTAGAAGTGGTCTGCCATTGCCTCCTTCCTTGGGCTGAGAGAATGTGACTGGCCCAAGGTCACTCAGCTGGCTTTGTACCTAAGGCAGGATTAGAACTCAATTTCTAGCCTGATGTCTTAACCACCATACCAAGCTGACTCTCATATTTGGTATAATGTATACCATTAATTGGTTAAATGCCCTCATTCAGTTTCTTTGTGAGGTCCTCATGCAGAAAGCAGAAAACCAGCCTATTTTTACCAGTAAAGCCAGATGTTACAAAAGGCTCCAAGCTGCCCATCATCTCACCCCAAGCACCCTCAGCTCAGCCAGCCATGAATATTGGAAAAACATAACCAGAAAGCAGAAGACAATGACAACTGCTCAACTGGGAGAGCCCCCTCAGCCAAAATAGACATCGATGATCACCTTCCATATGTAGGAAGGCCATTCCAGAAGGCAGCAGAAGACATGCTAACATGAGACCTGGAATAAAATCAACAAAAGGAAATCTTACATTTAAAAAATCCCTGTTTGTAGCCTATCTTGAAGACATTATTTACCCAGATTTCATCCTTATCTGCTAACTTTGCATGTATTATACCTGTAGTTGCCAAATTTGAAAAAGTAGTTGCCAAGTTTTGATGTGGCACTCATCTATCTTGAGTGGTTAAATTCCCTCATGTAAATTGGCTCTAATACAATGCCATCTGCTGTCTTCATAATTCACCGAGTCTCTGGATGGTAATCTGGAAAAGTCTGAGTGGCTCCCTGAATTGGTGAGTCAATTGCTGACAGCAGCAAAATCAAGCCCCAACACAAGTTTGGGGATCAGGCAGATTTAAAGTCTGTCTCGACAGCTTTCAAAATCGGTGGCACATGGGACTAATGAACAGAAGCCATGAGCTTTCTCCTTGGCTTGAGGTGAACTCCTTTCCCAACAAAAACAGAGACAGGTGATTCATGTGTTGCCATTGGTCATTCCAGCTGGGATGAATGGCGATGGTGATAGATTGATGTATGATTACATTTATTATGGCTGCTCTTAGATTCTGGGTGGCTTACGAAATCCAAATTCAGAATTAAAATTATTAAAGCAGGTGGCGGGGAACGGCCCAGAGCCATGGAGCGTCAGCTGAGGCAGGAAGAAGTGGGGAAAGGAGGAAAGGGTTCTGTCAGGTTTTGGCGGGAAGACTCTGGAGGGGAGAGCTGAGGGAGGAAGAGGCATGAAAAGGAGAGAAGGGGGTTCTGTCAGGTTTTGGGGCAGGAAGATTTTGGAGGGGAAAGTTAGCTGGAATCCTGAACGGTGAGGGGGGACATTTTATCTCAGACAAGGTTAAAAATTGAAGAGTTGGATTTTTTTTAGTTAAGATAGCCCTGTAACTTCTGCTGAGGGAAGAAGAGAGCGACAAGGCTGAGGCGAGCTGACCTAGATGAGTGGGCTAGTCAGTGACCAGAGGGGGGGGCACCAGACACCTCAGTGGAGGTGACCTGAGCTGGACGAGTGGAGGTGCCTGGGCGAGACATCAGAGTGGACTGACATCCAAAACAATGGACACTGAGACACCAGGCAAGTGATTATGTAGGAGGGAAGAGCCTGGGTACCTGCAGAAAGGGGGTAAAGGCATCCGGACTCTAACGGCCCTTTCGGGGATGGAGCTCCAAACAGATAAAATATGATAGCTTGGACTAAAATATAAATATGACAGAGGTCTCAGAAACACATTAACCCCAAGCCTGGGAACAGGGCCAGGTTTTATGGACCTTCCAGAACCTCATTTGTATCTCTGTGAGGACGCTGTTCCAGAGAGCTGGAGCCATGAAGAGAACGGAGGCATGTTTTCTTAGTCCCAAAAGATGGCACTATTTAACTGAGGGGATCTGGAGTACGTTGACTGTGCCTGAATGTACTGGCTGGGCAGAGAACAGATCAGGTTGGGGAAGGCCGTCTCAGTCCAACAGTATCACTGCCATCTGGGGAGTGTTTTGTTGAATGGCTACACCTTGATAGACTCTTGGTTCAAGGAAAAAATCAGAAGGGTTCATAGTTTCTGTTCCTTATTCCTTCCTCACTAATTAAATCATAAATACTAATGATAGCATGTTCTGAGTGTACTCTGACATCACCCAAGCCATCATGTGAATTGTTTGGGTAAATTCAGCCATGGTTGCATAGCCATGGTTTAGCATCATATAGGAAACCATTCCCTTTTTTTTCCCCTGAGGATGGATCCTTATGTGCTCATTCATGCACAAGAGGATGGTATAAGCTTTGGGACAAACCTTGCATTTGCTGAAGTAATTTTAAAAGGGGAGGGGAGGAAACTAAGTAGATAAATAAATAGCCCAAGAAAAGCTTAACGTGTGAATGAACCTTTGGTGGAAAGAACAGTGGAAAAATGAAGATGAAGAAGACATGTGTTGGATGGTGATCATGGATCTTGCTTGCTGAAAAGTGACAGGAGATGTGACTTTGGGCCAGGGTCTCTCTGTCAACCCAACCCACCTAATATGGTTGTTGTTATGGGGAAAATAGGAGGAGGAAGGTGTGTTGGATGTGTTTGCCACCTTGAATAATTTGTAAAAATAATAAAGGTGGGATACAAATGCATAAATAATTTAAATAAGCTATATAAGTGCAGAGGATTAGGCTGGGAAAGGCTGTATCAGGCCAAGCAAAGTAGTCACATTATTCCAGTTTGGCCCAAAGATGGGTTGAAATTAATCTTTGCCACCCAATTTTATAACAAGCAGCTCTGTGCATTTATTGTTACAAGTAGGGTGAAAATGTAGCATGGCCTATTGCCAACTGTATCTTGTTTTCTAAGCCACTAGAAGGAACTTTCCATTATTACATAGTGTTTTGGGATGGCCTGTCTGGTTAATTTGGCTTTCTCACATTCTCTGAGTTTCTGCCAGGTTTATGAAGTAATGGACAAATTCTGGTAAGCTCTTGTGTAAAAATGAACCAAATTCTCCTCCAGCTTCTGATAGAGCTGACAGGATTATCATGGCTCAGTGCACAGAGAGAGATTTGTAGGATCCAAGTGCTCAACGGTCTTCTGCTCAAACGCACAAATATATCGCTTTGGCTTTCTCCTGGGTCAAAATTATTTTAATCCCCTCTTCCTGTTTATGAGGAAGTTTGTGAACTTTGCAAAGTTGTTTTAAAAAATGAACAAAAGTCACCCTCTTCCCTTTGTACATCACAGACAAAAGATGGATTATCTTCAGTGAGTTAAAGGATCAGACAAATGTAATGGAGGTTAAAGGCTATCAGTTTGTCCTCATTAGACTTTGCGGATTTATCTGCAGGATCACAGAGATATATATCGCTTCAGACCAGTAAATTAAAGAACGTGGGTGCTACAGTATTGAGGTGATCACTATGACCAGAGACTGGTAACCTAGACAAATACTTTGATTCAACTCTTCCAATAGTAATTTGCAGGAATAATTAAAAGGAGAAGATTGCCACCTAGTGTTCATAGAAATTATAATTTAGAATAGGATAGGATAAAAAAGAATAGAGCTGGAAGGGACCTTGGAGGTCTTCTAGTCCAGCCCCCTGCTCAAGCAGGAGATCCTATACCATCTCAGACAGGTGACTGTCCAGTCTCTTCTTAAAAATCTCCAGTAATGGAGCACCCACGACTTCTGATGGCAAGTTGTTCCACTGGTTAATTGTCCTCCCTGTCAGGAAGTTTCTCCTTAATTCCAGGTTGCTTCTCTCTTTGGTCAGTTTCCAACCATTGTTTCTTATCCTGCCCTCTGGTGCTTTGGTGAATAAGGTGACCCCTTCTTCTTTGTGGCAGCCCCTCAAATACTGGAATACTGCTATCATGTCACCCCTATTTCTTCTTTTCTTTAGACTAGCCAAACCCAAGTCCTGCAGAAATTTATTTGGTTGGGCATTGGAAGAGCAGCATTACAATCTGACCATTATGTATTTAGATTTATCAATAGAAATATATTGGGTATTAAACTTTCAATTTTATATTTTTGGATTATATTTGAGTTATTTTAAGTTATGTAGTTCTGGTCTTAGGCTATATTAAAGAAAGATGATGATTGATGGTTGACCATGGATAGACTCACATATCTTGTTGTTAGGATTTTTAACCTATTTATTGAAGGCCAGGTTTGTAGATGTATCTAAGGAACACCATTTTAGAGACCTTAGACATATTAAAGGATGTTTATAATTGCATAAGTTGCATGAAGCTCAGGGAATAAGAAGCTGATTTATCTAATAAGCCCCAAAAGAGCTGTACATCAGACAAGACAAAGCAAACTGTAGATTTTTAACTATGGATTTTTAACATTGCATGCCACCTGGAATCAATATGTATGAGTTGGGCAGCTATATAAATCTGTGAAAGAAAGGGAAAGAGAAAGGGAATGGGAAGACCTGTAGCGATGGGGAAGAGCTATTACAGTGGCAATGGATGTACTATTGGAAGATCTATAGGACTAATTTAGGACTGATCGTTATGGGGAAAATCTATGTGATTGCTAAGAGTTGCCACCAACCTTATGGCACATAATCAGTTGTGTGTGTGTGTGTGTGTTCAGTTTACACACTGCATTAACCTACCATTTTTTTTGTTTCAATAGCAGCGATGTTGTTACCTAGTTTGGTAATGAAATGTCTGCTAGAAAACAACCAAGCTCAGAGATCTCCAAGGGCCTCACAACTTTTGTCTGCTTCTTGGCTTAATGGATTGTTTCACAGACCAAGACCAACTGCTTACAATGCTCTGAGACTCACCATTAGATGCTATTCAAAAGCACGGGAAATATGCATTTTGGAAAATGAAACATTTGGAGACGAGGCCCAAACTAATACAGGGCTCCACAGCTGTTCCCTTGCCAATCCAAGTAATGTTTGGTCTGAAAGCAATTCCCACCCCCAATTTTGTACGTTCCCATGTGCTTTGACAGAACCCAGAGCAAGAATTTTGGAAAAAAAAGGTGGAGAGGGGAGGGGAGAGAAAGAGAGAGACTCACCTCAAGCCATTAAAAATTAAAACATTCATTTATTAGAATATTTATGTAAAAAGACTCTCTTTACACAATCTTTTATACAATAGATTCATTGCTTTAAACGGCTCCTAGCGGAGACAGTATTGTACATGAAAGCACATATAGGCTACTGAAGGCCCCTGGTTCCTGCTTGGCCTGAAGCAGAGAACAGAGGCAAAGCCCAGCTGAAGTTGAGAATACAGAACTGTGAAAAGCAAGCTGACTGGGCTCCCTTTTTGCCCCCTTCCCCCACCTGTGCTGTGCAAAGGTCTTCCAGCCCAGAGGAAGCTGTGAGCGCACCATGAGGGGAGGGGGAATGGGAGCTCATCGCTTTTTTGGATGGAAGAGGGTGCACAGGTGTGCAAGGAGCCCTCCCAGAGGGGCCCAGATGGTGGCCAGACAAACAGGCAAAATTGCACAACACCATTTCGCACAGGCAGACACTGTATGGCTAAAAAGGCACAGCACAGGGGCAGAGGGCGGAAACACCCCCTTCACTGTAGGGGGGGGAGTGTAGAGTAGGCTGGAGGAGGAAAGGACGGCTGTGTACTACTGAAAAAAAATCAGCAGGCACTAGCATGGCTCTGTAACAGGGTACGATCCTTGAAACAGCTTTCCATCACAGACTTAACAATAAACCAGAGTTGGTATCTACTGTGGAGAATGGATACCAAATATGCACTGTCTTCTTATATGTCCCCTCCCTCACCAGAAGTACAATGTGCACACTCTTCACAAATAAATCAGCAGGCAACTTGTCTCGCTTTGGAATAACTGGACAGAGAGATAAAAGCAGGGTGGGACAACAGCCCTATACTAAAGGGGATTGGGGTCCTACTCCCTTTGAAGAGCTGTGCTACACCTCCCTATCCAGAGATGGTCCTCATATAGTAGAAACATTCTACTGCAATATTCCCCAATCTAGAGGCCTCCAGATGTTTTGGACCACTCTTCTTCTCTGTATTTTGTCATAGAGAGCATGAGCCGATGCTGAGAGGAGTTGGACTTAAAACATCTGGTAAGCACCATGTTGGAGAAAGCAGAAATAGATGTTATTCTGCCTCTTTTCTGGACTTTCCCACTCTCTACATCTTCAGGTCTAAGCAACAGGACTATGTAAAACCCTGAACAAGGAAGGCTATCTTTGGCTAAGGGCCACAACAAAGAAGTGGCAGGTTATAGTCAAGGTCATTGCGGACCATAATCAAGTTGGTTGATTATGGAAAGGGGCATTATTAAATGCTTTTCCATATAATTAAATGTCTTGCATGTTATTGGAAGAAAGCAAGGCCAGTAGAACCTTCTTTCCCAACATAGTGATTTTCTACATGCAGAAGTTTTATTCTCTATGCAGGGAAGCTTTCAACCAGGCCAACGTCTTCCCCTGCAATCTCAAAGTGGTGTGGGCCAGTCTGATTACACACTCATTCAAATTTTACATTTTAGGCTAAAACTAAACAGGAACAAACATTCATCTCCTCCACCCTCCTCCTCATTGCAAAGGGCTCAAAAGAAGCTGCTTGCTCTGCAGGCCACTCCATCTCTTTGTAACAGCCCACACCCGGATAGAAATACCTGATTCCTGCCACTTCCAGGAACGTGAGCTTTGCTATTACATACAAAAGTTAATGTATTTATCCCTGACTGTGGAATAACTATGGCACAGTTCAAACATGATTTGGGAGGAGAGAAGGGAAAGTCAGAGGTTAAATTCTCAGAAACCCAGATGGAGACAGAAATGATAAGGAAAGAGACTGGACAGTCACTTGTCTGAAATGGTACAGGGTCTCCTGCTTGAGCAGGACGTTGGACTAGAAGACCTCCAAGGTCCCGTCCAGCTCTATTCTAATTAGTCCTCAACTTATGACAGCTGTAAGTCAAGGATTACCTTGTATTGATTAGAAGGTCACCTCCTAGAAAGAAGATGTCTATTATGGAATAAAACTAATGAATTATGGAAAATGAATATTGGATGGAGAGCAGAATAAACCCACCAAGGAAAAGAAAAGGATGGGAAGAAAAGACAGAATTATTCTGACTAAGTATTGATAAAAGGAAAGAAGACTGGGTAGCATCTCATCTTCTCTGTGCCAAATATTGCTAGATGGTAAGGGCCAAACCAGTTGCCTAATATTGTTTCATGCTCTCAACTGACAGGCAGGGAAAAATTGAAGCTTTTCAGACAAAAGAGAGAGAGGGAACCTGTATCATAAATATACTATCACTGTCCCCAGACATAATAGGATAGTTCCTCACTGACATCCTAGTGCAAGGGTAGGCAACCTTGGCTCTTTTATGACTTGTGGACTTCAACTCCCAGAATTCCTGAGCCAGCTATGCTGGCTCAGGAATTCTGGGAGTTGAAGTCCATGAGTCATTGTCTACCCTGGTCCTAGTGTCTTCCATGGAATTTAGAATCTTTTCAAGACATGATTACTCTATTGTTAAAAACTAAAAAAGTAAAAATAAAGCAATCCTATATGTACAACCACATATTCATCTTTGGTCAAAACATGCCTTTGGAGTTGCACATGGGCTGTGTGAACACATGTTTTAACTGAAATCTCCTAGCTTCCGGCAAGGACAATGAGAAGGACACATCATCCTGGCATCCTCCAGATGTGCTGGATTGCAATGCTATAATTCCCCGTGAGAATAGTGGCACAATCCATTTGCAGAACCTTAATCAGCTTCTTATTTGGATGGCCAAATGGAATCCAATCAACTAAATGGAGAGCTGGACATCATGTGCCCATACCTCCTTAAGCCATATGTTCAAAATTGGTACAAGAGCAATCTTTGGTTACGGTTAACCTGCTCATTTGTATCAAAACAGAAAAAAAAACCCATTACAACCATAAAATAAGGCAAAACCTGTGATGCTAGATTTGGAACACCAACAGTTTAGAACAATTATCTATGGCTTATGGGATTTAAAAAGAAGCTCACAAAAAGAAACTTATAAATTCTACTGCTTAGAAGAAAAGAGAGGAAACATGCGTTACATCTGAGGTTGGAAACGATGTATGGAAGTCACTGGCTCAGATTTTTTTTTTAAATCTTAGAAACATGATCATCCAGTAACTATGCAGGACATCCTGCAGCACTATCTGATATATCTGAGCACCCAAAGGTCCTCAGCTCTTCTGGTGTGTTTCAAAACTGGGAGAAGGGAATTATAGCAAAGATGTTTCTCAGGAGTAAACAAGGAGGAGCAGTTGCCAGAGGAGAAGGCAACAGTGAGTCAGAGCATGCTAGTATCCAGGAGGAGATAGTCTTCTCTGGATAGAATGACTAGCATTCCCAACCTTGGATATGGAATCTGAGTTAATTCTAGATCTATTGCCTCAGATCACAAAGTATGTTCCATTTAGGTACTCTCTGCTGCCTTCTACCAAAGTTCCCGCACTGAAGAGAAGGAGACAGAGAAGAGAAAGACACAAAGAAATAGAGATTGGCATAACTGGGTGTGTGTATTTGCACATGAGTGCAAGAGCCTCCTCTACAGGTTAGATCTAGTAGTGCATATCAAGGCTCACTGCCCTTTGGGGATAAAAGGTTCCCCCTCTTCAGGATCTGGCCGAGGCCCTGGATCACTCAGACATCTCATAATCCGCTGGTTGCTGGGACTATCGCCTGTCCCAGGAGTAAAGACGTCATCTGTGCCTGGAGAAGATGGCTCTTTGACCTTCATCACCAATCCCTCCTCATCTTCATCTTCCTCCGGGGAGGGTGGAAGGTGGTTCAGCCCTTTCAGCGCCTCATTCACCAAGTCAACAGACTCCGGCGACTGGGGGGACGCTGGGTCAATAGTTATGATGGGGACGTTCTCGGAATCCAGCTTTGGGTCATAAGCAAGAGGGTCTACAGAAGAAGGCAAAAGATAAGTGGAGTTGAAGGAAAGAGCCACTCAAGTAGCAGAATCATTTTTCTCTGCTCCAATATATCAGGAAAATCATTTTCCTAATTATGTCATACTACCCACTGTGAGGCATAAGGAACCAGAACAACACCCTGAGCTGATCAGAAAGTTTCCTCATTGCTTATTTAGAAGAATCTCCTCAGACTTAACTTCACTCTCTGGGGAACAACCACAGAAGGCATCAGGGATTTGGGGGGGGGGGGCAAGTATCCATCACTCTCTCCCTTGCAGGGACACACAGCTTGTCAGTCTCATAACTCCTCCCCCAACTCTAGCTGGAGATTTCCACCACATCTACCCACAGTTTCCAAACGTCGCTGAAATACAACTTCTCACCATCACCTATACTGGAAGATGGAGATAAATAAGTTCCCTATTCTTTACATTAAAGCAGACCCAGTGGGACATAAAAAATGGAGGTGTGGGGTCCAAAGTCTGCCCCTTAATCTTTCCACTTACCTGAACCAATGCGTGCCCTTGACATGGTTGGTGAATCTATTTTATGTGTTGGCACTGTCAGGTAGTTGTTCATCTGGAATCAGAAACACACGGGCATGTGTTAAAAAGCCCCAATTTCGGAAGTCCAGCCCAGTTCAGATTTCTGGAGCATTCTTTATCTGCAGTAGTTTCAATTTAGAAGAGGCAAGAGCCCCAGATAGTGGGAGCAGTTTGAAAAGTGTATGTCCCTGTGTTATGTGCGTATAAATGAGCTTATTATGCATGGAAAATTTTGCTCATCCACAAAGATGGATCTTGAAATAGGCTCAACATTTGCCAGTCACTGAAGAGTAAACTATGCTGGCTCAGGAATTCTGGGAGTTGAAGTCCACGAGTCATACAAGAGCCAAGGTTGCCTACCCCTGATCTAGAACCTCACAAGGTTCCTCTCCCACCCTCCCCAAATTCCACCTTCCCGCCTTCCACCTTCTGTTCCAGCTGCCGAGCCTTCTGTCTTCTCAGCAACATCTGGTTCCAGGCTTCTTCATAAGGATCTGCTACCAAGGTGTGTCGATTATATGACCGCAACTGGAATGGAAAGCAACAGAGGTTAGACTGAGAGGCAGATGCTCACTGCCTGTTTAAAAAGTATGGTTTCTGCAACAAATCTCTAGGAAAGTCGATACAATTGACTCCAGGATTTAATTCCAAGAATTAAAAAGCAGGCAACATGCAGTTTTCCAAATGCTTGCCACACCTATCAAGGAGTCTTTAGCCATCAAGGATGATAGGAAATGAATCTTCTGATATTTGGTGGGCTGCTGATTGCCTATTGTGTATGTTATTAACCATTGTACGAAGCACATCTGCCAATGCTTTCTACCCGCTACTTCAAAGTCCATCCTCAGTATCTACCTCTTGGCTAATGGGAGGTTAACAATGATCTCTCTGCATTACTGAACTATGTTTCCGCTTGAGCGGAAGGCTCAAAGGTGGAATGAGAAAGCACAGGAGGAGAGAATCTACTGCGATTTCTTTTTTAAAAAAAAATTGGCTTTGAAAAAGTCCTTGCGCTTACCCTCTGCCTGGTTTTTTGCAAGTTGTTGCGCAAGATTTTTCGAATCTCCTCCTCTTTGTCCTTTGACAGAGCTGGCAAAATGCGTTCTACTGGCAACGTTTTCGGATTGATATTCCTGCAAGATGAAAAGGATTGGTTCCTGCCTTGGTTAAGTCTGAGTTCTCTATTAACTCTGCTTGTTGCAAGCCAGTTGTGAAGCACATGAATGGTTATCGCATGACCTCTGGATACTGCACGGCTGTAAACAGAGGACTGGTCACAAAGCTTTTTTGCTTTTGTTTTACACCATTGTAACTTCTAATGCTTGCTAAATGAGTCAGTCAGAAGGCAAGGGCTACCTAAATCAATTGGAACCTTCCAGCCACGATTTCAAAATTGCTACTTACTGCATCGAAACGGTGGAGACAGCAGAAGGGATCTTGCCCATCCCCCCACTTTCCACCAGCTCAATTGCTTGCTTCATCTCCATCTTGTGATAGAAGGCGATCAACTGGGGCTCCTTGGATCTTTCCCCAGCAATCAGGCACTTCTTCACATATTTCTTGTTGAAACGGTTTAGCCTTTGGAGAAATCATACAACAGGGAGGCATGATCAGGGAGAGGAAAGAATGGAAGATGTGATATAGACAAAGGCAGCAATCAAAAAGTACTACAGGTAGTCCTCAGCTTATGACCACAATTGAGCACAAACTTTCCGTCGCTAAGCAAGACAGTTGTTACATTGGTTTTGCCCCGTTTTACGAACTTTCTTGTCACAGTTGTTAAGGGAATCACAGCCATTGTTAAGCTAGTAGCATGGTTGTTAAGTGAATCTGGCTTCCCCATTGAGTTTGCTTGTCAGAAGGTCGCAGAAAGTGACCCTGGGACGCTGCAGCCGTCATAAGTACATGCCAGTTGCCAAGTGTCTGAATTTTGATCACGTGACCACGGGAATGCTTCAATGGTCGAAAGTGGGGAAAACGATCGTGTCACTTTTTTCAGCGTCGTCATAACTTCAAACTGTCACTAAACAAATGGCTGTAGGTCGAGGACTACCTGTAGTCCAGGCTGCTGTATTTATTTAGAAGCAGGGAAAAGTAGATATTATGGTTACAAATTTTCAAAACGGTTAACTAAAAACTGACTTGAGAAAACAAACCTGTACAAAGGCATCAAAATAAGTATTTCAATCATTTTTTTCTTTTATTTGTTTCTTCTGCTCAGGTGACACTTACTTGTCCTTCCAGTGGTGATGTCCATAGTGGCCACATATATCCTCAATCCCCGTCAAAAGATGATCCAGGAACTATTTCAAAAGCAACAATGATGCATTTATTGTTCATTTATTGAACATTGCCTTCTCTCGAGAAGAACGACACCTTCCAATTGTAAGTATGAAAAGGACTGTGAATACCATGAATTATGAGAAAAGCCAGTGAATTCTGGACCACATAAAGCTTGACTTTCCCTGCAGAAAACCACATAATTGAGATATGGGATATAATGGCTGATGGGCGAGAAAGTTTGTCAAGGTTAAGGAAAGCACAAGGAATAAACAATGGATAAGGTTGGGATCAATCAGATTACAGAACTATCCCTGGAAGAATTTCCAGCTATAAGAAAAGTTTGGCCAGGGTAGTCAAGAATTCCATACAGCAGTCAATAGGAGCTGATGCCGACTTGATGGCACCTAAATACAGGAAGTCCTTGATTTACGATCGCAATTGAGCCCTATTGCTAAACAAGGCAGTTGTTAAGTGAGTTTTGCCCCATTTTATGACCTTGCTTGCCATGTGATTCACTTAACGATTGTGGCAATTCGCTTAATGACCCTGGTAAAATTGGTTGTAAAATTCCAGCCCCAATTGTGGTTGTAAATTGAGGACTGCCTGTAGTAAAATCTTTAAAATGTTGAACGTTGTGAAAGATAATGTAGAAAATGTTACCCTCCATTTAGAAAATATAGAAAAATGATATTTCACAGAAACATCAACACAGCTGATTACAGTTGCACTCGCACATACACTCCACAGCAGGGTTCTTCAAACTTGGCCCTTTTATGACTTATGGACTTCAACTCCCAGAATTCCTCAGCCAGGCATGCTGGCTGAGGAATTCTGGGAGCTGAAGTCCACAAGTCATAAAAGGGCCAAGTTTGAAGAACCCTGCTCCACAGAGACGCTTTGCAGCAACTAGAAGAGAACTATCACCTGAGTGTGAATTTCCTCGTTAATGGATCTCTTGGTCTCCTGCTTTTTTTTCACTGCCAGAAGATCCACCAGCGGACGGATGGTCATGCCCTGCAGACAGACAAGCCAAGTTAAATTCCACCAGCCATACCCAAAGTCAGTTCATTTTTCATTTTCCTTCACAAATGCTCTTCCCAAACACTTTGTTGGCCCCGCCTCTGTAGCAGTGGCTGAGCTTGTTCTCCTATTCCAGGGGTCTCCAAACTTGGCAAGTTTAAGACTTGTGGATTTCAACTCCCAGAATTCCCCAGCCAACCATGCTTTTCTGGGAGCTGATCCACAAGTCTTAAAATTACCAAATTTGGAGACCCCTGTCCTATTCCAAGAGTCGTTGAGGATCACCAGAAGTATCATCGGGTCATCCCTGAGGCACACTGGAGATCTGGTGGAACATATACATCTTTGCAAGTCTTTGCTCAAATGAGCTTCCCACCCTCTAGAAATCAGCCTGTGGAGTGAGGTGAATATGTCCTCAAAATCATCAAAGGTTTCATTTCCAGGTCATTTCTGATGTTTCATATATTTAATCCATATTGCATTTTACGAGTACCACTAAAGAACTATACACATAAATATACAAAGCATGAATGCCAGAAGGCGTAATTAATACAGTGACTCCCAAAAACATTCTCTATTGAGAGCAAAGCTAGGTGACTCTACCCAGCTAACATTAGCTGATCTTTGATGACATCCATCTAGCTAGCACTTGGAAAAGAATCCATCAGGAAATCCCAGGCCTGTAGACTAGACTAAAAAGTTGAAGCAATATCCCAGAAGAGGGCAGTGGCAAGCCACTTCTGCACTATTGCTAGGAAAGTCACACAAACATGTTTTTGCAGTCTTAGGAGTCAAGCTCAACTCAAAGGAAACTTGACTTCATGTGTTTATGATACTGTAGGAGAACAGCTGTGTTTGTCTTCAGGAGCCCCAAATCCAAAAAAATCTGGTGGTATCTTTTCTAACACATTTTATTCAAAGAGCCTTAAATCCTGGCTCTGCCAGTGGCCTGAAGACGGTTACTGGATTAAGAGAAGACTCTATCTCTACCCTGATGTATATAGGTTCTTTATTTAGTTATCTTTGTTAATTTTAATGTTAATATCCATTTAAACTTTTATAAGGTAAAGGTTTCCCTTGTCCATTTGGGTCTCACTATAGCAGACATGTCAGTCACGTGACGTCGCGCAACGTATCGGGACTGTTTTGCCATTGCTGGCAATGGGGTGGGCGTATGATGCGTCCAGCCGATGGGCCCGCAGTTTGACACCTCTGCACTATAGCAATAGCAATAGCACTTATACCACTTCACAGTGCTTTTCAGCCCTCTCTAAGGTTTACAGAGTCAGCATATTGCCCCCCAACAATCTGGGTCCTCATTTTACTGATCTTGGAAGGATGGAAGGCTGAGTCAACCTTGAGCTGGTGAGAATCAAACTGCCAAACTTCAGGCAGCTGGCAGTCAGCAGAAGTAGCTGCAGTACTATATTTTAATCATTGCACCACCATGGCTTATGGACATGCTCATCTCTGTTTCTTAGCCGAGGGAGCCAAAGTTGTCCAAGGACGCTTCTGTGGTCACGGGGCCAGCATGATTATATGCTGTGGCACACAGAACGCTGTTACCCTCCCATCGAAGTGGTACCTATTAATTTACTCGCATTTGCATGCTTTCAAACTGCTGGGGCAAGGAACGGGAGCTCACCCCATCTTAGAGTACTTGGGTCTTGAACTGCCAACCTTCTAGTCAACAAGCCTAGCATCTTAACTGCTAGGCCATGCCCCCTTAATATTTTATATTGTCATTGTATTTTGTTGTAAACCACCTACAGTCATTTAATTGCGAGAGGCGCAGCTCAAGCTCGCTTCATCAGATGCATAAGTAGCTTAATTGATCTAGGCTTTATACTGGGGAGAGATGAGGATTGGTTAGGGTTAATTAACAGAGTCCCAGTAATCTGTCTCATATATAATTTACATAGCCACCCTGTCTTCTCCTCCCTTTTTTCCAAAATTCACCTCAGTTTAAATGCTACATTAGCCCAGTCACTCTAGGCAGCTGATGGAAGTGAGGGACGGCTCATGAAAGCTTATACCTTTGTATAAAATGTGCTAATCAGTAACGGTGCTACCAGATTCCTCCTGATATTTAGTAAATGAAGATGTAGAGCAGGGGTAGTCAACCTTGGCTCTTTTATGACTCGTGGACTTCAACTCCCAGAATTCCTGAGCCAGCTAAGCGGGCTCAGGAATTCTGGGAGTTGAAGTCCACGAGTCATAAAAGAGCCAAGGTTGACTACCCCTGATGTAGAGGAAGAGGAGAAATCCAGATCTTACTTCTGCACAGGTACTCAAAAATCCAGACTGAAGGTACTGGATTGTGAAGGTTGTTAGGAGGATGGCAAACGAAGGGGCTAGACAGGTCTACCTGCACAAAGACTGTGAAGAAGATCACTGTGATGATTGCTGTGAGAAACATGTCTCGCATTGGGAAATGCTGATGTTCCAGGAGGTAGCCGAGAGAGAAGGCAATGGCCCCTCGCAGGCCACCGTAGGCAATGATGAACTGATCCTTTGGACTCAACTTCACAATGCGAAATTTGTTGATGAACCACGTCAACCCCAGCACACCTGAACAAAGATTGAAAAGACAGAGAGGCACAGATTACCTAACAGCACTGTTGACACATACAGAGCTCTTGATTTTTGTTTTTTCAGGGGTTCAAATCACACTGCTCACACAGTGCATGTACACCAAATCAGATACAAGGTTAGTGGCCCCATACACATAGCATGCAAAATCTAACATTCATTCATTCACTCACTCAACTCACTCACTCACTCACTCACTCACTCACTCACTCATTCAATTTATTTGCCACCTATCTCATCATGGGACTACTCTCATACTCTAATAGTATGTTGTACAAACCCAGCTTGTTTCCTAAGCATTTCTCTGAGGCAGAGCAACATCTCTGCTGCACACAGTGGCCTCTATATCCCCTCTATTCTGGGTGCAATTTAGGTGACAACATGTTCTCCCTCTGTCCATTTTATGCCTGGACACTTCCTGTAAAAGCTTGCAGGAGAGTTTGCCAGTGGCATTTATTTATTTATTTAGCTTATTAAGTGAATCAGAACACAAAGTGACCCAGGCGGCTTAACAATACCAAAATGTTAACAGTTTAAAAACCCATAAACTCTTCATCCCCCTCAGCGGCCACCTGATTGCCTCTGTATCAACCAGGGGTCTTTTGTCAACCACTGACAAAAGCACATCTTCCAGAAAAGTAATATGGTGGGGGCCAAACTTATCTTTGAGGGAATGATATTCCCCAGGGAGGGAGCCACTATAGAGAAGGCCCTTTATCTTGATCCCACAAGGTGTACTTCCCTAATAAATAAGGACCCACAACAGACCTTAGAATAACAGAGTTGGAAGGGACCTTAGAGGTCTTCTAGTCCACCCCCCCTGCTCAGGCAGGAAACCCTATACCATTTCGGACAAATGGCTGTCCAATCTCTTCTTAAAAACGTCCAGTGTTGGAGCATTCACAACTTCTGGAGGTAGGTTGTTCCACTGATCAATTGTTCTAACTGTCAGGAATTTCCTTCTCAGTTCTAGTTCCTTACCTTCTCATTCTAGTGGGCTGGGTAGATGCTAACTAAGGAGAGGTGGGTCTTCAAATAACCTGGCCCCAAGCCACCTAGGGCTTTAAAGGAGATAACCAGTAACTTTCATTTATCACCCCAGCCTTATTTCCCATTTCAGAACATGTCCAGACCTAAAACCCTGGCAATCAAGCAGAAAATCAGGGTGCAAACGACGAAGGCCCAATTCCAGTGGTGGTTTCCAGCCACGGTGGAGACACCAAGAAAGATGAAGATAAGGGTCTCACTGACGCTGCTCCACATCTTCAGGAAGTATTTGATGGTGGTGTGGGACTTGTGGGAGATATTGGCCTCCACATACGGGCGCATCACTACCCCTGCAGCAATCAGCCTGCAAGAAAGAAAGAAATGAGCTATGGGAAGACCACAGAGACCACCAGCATCCCTGGTGGAGAAGAAGGTATTCCATGCCACCAGATGATCATACTCAGGGGTTTTTTTCCCTCATAGAACGCCCAGAAAGGAGTTCCGACACGTTTTTTGGATGGAACCTTGTAGGGTAGGCAAGGTGGGTTGTATGATGTGTGTGAGTTCCAGCACCTTTTTTTTTTTTTTTAGAAAAAAAGCACTGATCATACTTGCAAGGAAAGGGTGGAGAGAGGAATGCTTGTAGGACCTATCTACATCACTCAAAAATGAGCCTTAATATACAATTTTGTGTTAAGCGTTCATTTAGTTGTTCACTGGCAATCAGGAACTGCCTACATGTTGAGTAAGTGGGAGACAACTTTCCTCTAAACCCTACGCAAGACTAAAATATGCTGCCAGAGGAAGTGACCTTCCCATGGCTTCACACCCAGCCCAGACACCCATATGTTCCTTTAGCTCAGAGCTTAATAACAACTTTTAATCTTTCCAAATGATTTAATGTGTTCTTCACTTGCTCACTACCTAAGGATATACTATTTCTGGATGGCGTTTAAATTGTGTGTTTATTCATTTGTATTTTAGTCCTTTACCTTTTTGCTTATCTTGTATTTCAAATGGCTAATAATAAAAAAATAAAAATAATATCAAAAAAGAGAGAGAGAGAAAGAGAAACCTCCTTCCAGTTCACCTCCGCCAGCTGTGGGGGGTGGGCAGGAAAAGGTGAATTGGAAACATGTCCCGTCCCCCCCCAGCAATTTTTCTGCATTTCTTTACCCCTTTAATCAGGGTGAGTCAAGCTTACTGCTCAGCAGTAGATCCACAATGACTCACCCACATTCCTAAGGGAAGCGCACCAGTACGACAGAGCCAAGTATCGCTGAATCCAAAAGGTTGTGTCCCCCACTGTCCCCGCCCCCCCCCCGCTCCGCTACTTCTTTTATGGCCCTGACTGGGTTGGAGTTTTTGTCTCTGTCGGTTTTATAACGAGGGAGGTTTTCTAGCCGATTCTGCTGACAGTATCTGGCATCCGCCAGCAATGGAGCCTGGGGATGACTCATCCCACAAGCTTGGCAGAAAGCTGCTGTTCTGCAAGCCTCCAAGAGAATTGGGTGACAAAATGGAGGAGAGGCAACATACTTCATTGGTGCTCGGAGATCAACTAAAAACAAAGTCCTTGCAGTCAGGCCAGAGAAGAAAAGCCCTTGTCCCAGTGGTGGGATTCAAATAGGTGAACAACCGGTTCTCTGTGTGGATGCCGCTTCCGGAAGTCCATTCTGGGCCTGGGCAACAAAAAATTAGCTACCGGTTCTGCCGAAGTGGTGCGAACTGGCTAAATCCCACCACTGTCTTGTCCTCTGCCTTTGCAGAATGCAAGTTGCCTTTCAAGGAAAAGACATCTGTCTGTTACATCAACTGTATACAACCTAATACAAATAGTCCTTGATTTACAACCACTTGTTTAGCGACCGTTCAAAGTTACAACGGCACTGAAAAAAAGTGACTTATGACCAGACCTCACACATGTGACCACCACAGTATCTCTAAGGTCACATGATCAAAATAGGGGGTGCTTGGCAACTGCTATGTACTTATGACAGGTTGTAACGTTCCATTTGCGAACTCTCCCAGCCGCCTTTCAATATGTAAAGTTAATAAGGGGAAGCCGGGTTTACTTAACTTGTTTACCAACAGAAATTTTGGTTTCAATCATTTATTTATTTATTTTATTTATTTACATGGATTTATATGCCGCCCTTCTCCCTATAGGACTCAGGGCGGCTTACAGCATATTAAAACACATAAAACATCGTCCCCCCATAAAAACCTATTAAAAACCAAATATTTTTTTTTTCGCTGTATAATTAATTAAGATTTAAATTAAAAATTGTCCCTATTTAAAAATTCTCCCTAGGCCAGACCCGCTTGTTGAAAAAGCCATGTCTTGAGGGCGCGGCGAAAAGGTAGGAGGTCCGGAATCGTCCGGATCTCGGGGGGTAGTTCGTTCCAGAGGGTGGGGGCACCCACANCTGAGGAGGCCCGCTCTGTGGGAGCGTACCGGTCTGTGAGAGGGGATCTGTGGCAGAAGGCGGTCTCGGAGATATCCAGGCCCGATGCCATGGAGCGCTTTAAAGGTGGTAACTAACACCTTAAAGCGCACCCGGAAAGCCACTGGTAACCAGTGCAGCTCGCGCAGCAGCGGTGTTACATGGGAGCGACGAGTCCCTCAATCATGGTCATAAGTTGGGGACAAGAAGCAACAGATGAAAACTAACCAAAGAGAAAAAGCAACCTAGAACTAAGGAGAAATTTCCTGACAGTGAGAACAATTAACCAGTGGAACAACCTGCCTCCAGAAGCTGTGAATGCTCCAACACTGGAGGTTTTTAGGAAGAGACTGGACAGCCATTTGTCTGAAATGGTATAGGGTTTCCTGCCTGAGCAGGGGGTTGGACTAGATGACCTCCAAGGTCCCTTCCAACTTTATTATTATTATTGTTGTTGTTGTTGTTGTTGTTGTTGTTGTTGTTATTATTATTATTATTATTATTATTATTATTATTATTATATACACTGCCGTTGGGCAAAATTCCACCATGCTCAGTTATTTCACCCCTGGAGTTCAGAGGGGAAATATGAGTTGCTATATCTGTGCATTTTAAAAGCCAGGTAGCCCTTGACTATTTCAGCCATAAATCATGAGGGCTGTAAAGTGAGTTACCACATGATCAGATCTGATTTTGTGACTTTTTTTGTGGTGGTCATTAAGTGAATGCCGTGGTTATAAAGTGAATGCTGGAGTCATTAAGTGGACCCATTGTTGGCTATGAGGTGATTTTGCTGAAAACTGGAAATAAATGGCAATGTCCAACAGAAACATCATAAATTGGGGTCAGGTGACCATAGGCTGCTGCAAACAGCCATAAATGTGAGCCAATTGCCAAGTGCCCAAATATGGTCACATGACCAGCAGATGTCAGAACTTTGGAACTAGTCATAAGTTGAGAATTATTTGTAGCCCTTTCTCAACAGATGTGTGCAGATTACAACTTTAGGGCAGGAAGATGCAAGTATGGTTACCTTATGGGTCATATCGGACTTAAAACCAAAGATAGGTGGCCGCATTCAGGAACTCAGTAAGATCAGGACACAAAGTGCAAAGAAGGCCAAGAATTTTTGTGGCATTTGTGTCCACCTATTGAGTCTTTCTTAGGAACCTGGGATAGGGAGATGCTGTTGTTTAATTATATTAAAGGTGTTACACAAGATGTAAGGCGTTCCAAGTAAAGCTGCTTTTTGCAACTGATTGACACTGATTTGTCAATGCTAATGATGTTCAAGTGGTGCTTCAAATGTTTCGGATTGGACCCTATTACTATTGGCTTTCTACTTTGCTTTCTTTTGCCATTGTGGTTCTACTTCTGTTCGTAAGTCTTTTTATTTTGTGATTATTATTATTGTAACTGTACAATAATAAACTATCACATTTTATTTACAGTTTAGATCCTATCGTATTTTTGTAATTTCAGATGTTATCACATTTTACATAACTTTAGAGACTATTTTATAACCTAGACATAGATTGCTTCTTTTGGATCTCACACATGGATTCCAGCCAGGTTGTTTTACAAATATATTTTAATTTTATCTTAAAATTTTATTTACTATTTATTAAGATAGGTTTATAACTGACTGTCTAGGTGACTTTGAGCCAGTTTTTCTCTCTCTCTCTCTTTCTCATTTCAACCTATCATGAAGGAGAGAGTACATGAATGCAAATCAAGTTCCTGGAGGAAAGAGAGGTAATTCCAACAAATACATATAATAAATAAATACCTTAAAATAAGACAGCTGTCTATGATCTAAAGCAGAGGGCTCCAAAACTGGCAATTTTAAGGCTAGCTGGGGAATTCTGAGAGTTGAAGTCCACAAATCTTAAAGTTGCCAAGTTTGGAGACCCCTGATCTAAAGGTTGTGGTCTAAAGTCAACCTCAACTCCTAGGAATTTCATGGACATAACAACAATACAAAAATGGTTTGCAGGATGTTTTCCCCCACCCCAAGTTTGCAGTCTAGCCTACAGCTCTGATGTGTCATTGTGGTCTTCCATCCAAATACTAAACAGGCAGAGCTCTGCAGAGTTTTGGGGAATCACTAGATGCTGCCACAAATGTCCACGAACTCATTATAGTTTAATTTTTACAGCAGGGGCAGGCAATCCATTTCCCCTTCAGATGAATGGACTACAACTCCTACAGTCCCTTCCAAACTACTATGCTAACTGGGACTGATAAGAGCTCAAGGCCAAAATGCCTGAAGGGCATCACTTGCTGCCATCTCAGTCTAATACTTACGCCATGATGCCTGAAAGGTGGAAGACTTCTGCAGACAGATATGCCATGTAACTGTACAGAAAGACGAAAAGAGGTTCAATGACCCGGATGTGGGAGGTGAAACGGGAGGTGAAGGCTCCGATGATGCCGTAGACAACCCCGACAAAAACGCCCCCCAGGGACACCACAAAGAAGCTCAGGAAGCCCAGGATGATGTCCGTAAGGGTGACTTTATCAAAGTTAGCAAACTCTTCAAAAAGGTGGTAGAGAACCTGGAGAGACACAAAGGAGGGAGAGAAAAGCCATCTCAGACCACCGAGGCAGTGATCAGAGGTTGCCAATAGGTGTGCCAACATGAAAGGGAATTACTATCCCACAAAGGAAAGGAGAAAAGTTGGATCAAAGGGGAACATCTTTTTTAAAATATATATATATATATATGCACCATTTGTCCTGCTGGGTGCAAGCTGATCATAATTGGTCTCTGAGAATCAGCATGGCAAACCATGTGCTAAGCTGGCCTCCTTGGCTAGAACAGCAAAACCCTAAGTCAACCTTGAGCTGGTCAGGATCGAACTCCTGACAGTGGGCAGAGTTTGCCTGCAATACTGCATTCTGATAGGTATCTTGTGTGCAATTCCAAAACTTCTGGAGCACCATCAGCATTGACAAAATCGCCCTCAGTCAATGGCAAAAAAAGGCAGCTTTCCTTGGAACAGTTCACATTCTGCAACAATACCTTTAACACCATCACACAACAACATCTGCCTACCCCTGGTCCTTGGGAAAGACTTGATAGGCAAATAAAAGTGCCAAATCCAGTCTAAACATCTGGCTGATTGTGCAATTGACAACAATAAATTATATTTATATACTGCCCAATTTCCAGCAGCTCTAGACCTCCTGTTGAAAACTAATTAAAGCCCTCCCTGTCTTAGCCAATTATAACCTGAAACTGGTCCAGCTGTCAGGAGCCGTTGTCTTTTCTTTGAGACCTTGTTTTGGTCATCAGGACATTGCATCATCTCCCTCTCATCCCGCAGGGGGCTGGAGAATGGACATCCAAAAGAAAAGCAAGATTGTGCAAGATCAGGCATGTGTTGGCATCCAGTTAGCTGCTGGGGTAGCATAAATTCAGGGCAGGCCAAGAGACAAAAGAAAGGAACACCAATTGGATGTTTCTGCATTTTTTTAAGCGTCATAGTGCTTTATGGCAGGAGATGATATAAACTTAATAGCTTCACTGCATCTTAACCACTAGTGAGATAATCCAAGGCATCTAGATCCATGACAGCTTCCAGATGATTGATTTCAACTCCCAGAATTCTTAGCAAAGTCCTGCTGGTTGAGAAATTATGGAAGCTGAAGTCCACACAAGGCTAGACAAGACTGACTTGAGGGATTAAAATTCAAGACCCTTTAACTTCAAACTGTTTTAGGGGAGATTTTTCCCTAGTTCCATCCCTCTCAAGCAGGAGTCCCCAAACTCTTCAGCTCATTGACCCCTTCATGAAGTTCCAGATTGTTCATTGACCTCCAAACATTTATTATATGAAAACAATTTAATAAATACTTTAACTAATAGTACAGACCAGGGGTAGGCAACCTTGGCTCTTTTATGACTCCTGGGAGTTGAAGTCCACGAGTCATAAAAGAGCCAAGGTTGCCTACCCCTGGTACAGACAGTCCTCAATTTACGACCAGTCCCTCAGTGACTATTTGAAGTTATAATGGATGCCCCCAAAGGAATTTATGACCTGGTTGCAAAGTTCCAACTTTACCCCCTTTCTGCAGCTCAGAAATAGGAATGCTGCCATCGGACAGAGCATTTGCAGGGTCCCACTCAAGAGAGGTTGCTCACTTCTAAAAGTTACTGACAACTGAACAGGAGAAAACTGGGCAAAGGAAGAGAGACATATACTGTATCATTTTGGCATCTCTCTGAATTTAGAGAGACCTTCTTGGGCCATGTAGCAATCATGACTTTGCACAAATTAGTCACTTCTTAGTGCCCTTTCGTTGTCCCAGCTATAAATAAAATAACACGGTTAAAGCCAGTTTTTCCACTCCATCCTCTCTGCCCTTTCAACTGCCTCCTGGTGAGGAAGGAGGAAGGGACCTTCCTGGCATTAGTCACTGAAAGCACAGTAGTTCTCTTACATTCACCAATAGCAGATTCCCCAGAAAATGCAACCTAAAATATAAATGGTGTGCGACAAAATTCTTTCCCAGATTTTTCTTTTTCTACATGCTCTTATATGTAGCATTACTACAAGTTATAACAGTTTGCAGTAATACCCCATAAGAGATGCAGAGTTGGGAGAAGATGAACTCTACTTTGCGTGTTGCTATATAACAGGAGTGTCAAATTCACGTCACGTGAGGTGTTGCGATGTATTGTGACTTTTTTTCCATTGCCAGCAATGGGGTGGGCGCGGTTTTGCCATGACCGCATCCAGCCTGCGGGCCGGCAGTTTGACACCCTTGCTATATAAGCTGTATGTGGTAGGCCTAGACAGGAAACATGACCAGATGAGCTAATTCTACTTAACTGTAAGGTTACATTAGCAAAATCCTGCAAGTCTCAAAGTACTTATCTTCCCTCTTGGTTCCATTTACAGCCCCCAAACTAAGAAGGGTCTTTTCTGAGCCTCATCCCCACCTGTTGTGGGTCAAACTGCCTTTTATCTGTTTCTTTGGTGTCTCTCAAAGCCATTTCCACATGCCATTACATGCTGCCTGCAAACCATCTATCAGTCTTGCCCCAACTTGGTCCCTCTTTCTTCAGTACAAATACTGGAGTAATATTTCCTGCCCTTGAAGAAACAGCCTAGCTTAAAGTTCAGGACTGTAATAGCCTGTAAGAGTATTCTTGAGAAATAGAAACAATCATAGACTAGGCAATGACCATGTTTATTGTTGTTGTTCAATCACTGTGTCCGATTCTTCGTGACCCAAGGATCATAGATGCCAGGCTCCCCTGTCCTTCCCTGTCTCCCAGAGTTTGTCCAAATTCATGTTCATTGCATCGATGACACTATTTAACCATCTCATCCTCTGCCGTCTCCTTCTCCTTTTGCCTTCCATCTTTCCCAACATCTGAGTCTTCTCCAAGAAGTCCTCTCTTCTCATTTAGTGTCCAAAGTATTTGAGCTTCAGCTTCAGTATCTGTCCTTCCAAAGAACAGTCAGGGTTGATTTTCTTTAGGATTGATTGACTGATTTGATCTCTCAAGGGTCTTCTCCAGCACCACAATTCGAAAGCATCAATTCTTCAATGATCATATAAGAGGCACCTTAGCCCGCAGAAGCAATGGGGCAGAGACTCTCAAGGGTCTTCTCCAGCACCATCAATTCTTCAATGATCAAATGTCTCAGAAAAGACCCTCCCTAGTTTCTGACTTGCAAAACTGAGGGGGAGAGATGTACTTCCAGACTTGCAAGATACTGTTACTATAATCTTAGAATAAAGATAGTAGTGTTAGTAGTCCTGGCTGATGCTTCTTGTCCAGCCTACCTCTAAGAGTTGGTAAGAAAAGATCATGAAGCACAACATAGCATTGTCCTTCCAGACTTCACAATCCTCCTCCATCCTTTGGTATCTGCTGTTGGAGGTGGTACTCTCTCTCTAATAATAGGGCTGGCCCTATGTCTAAAATAACAGAGACCTGGACCTCAGAAGAGCTACAGAGAGCAACCAATTGCCTTTCCAACTCTCAATAATTTGTTAACCAGCCAACTGACAACAAACGTCCATCAAGTGTTAACCAACTAAGTTATTTTCAGGTCATCCCAACAGGGCCTTTCCTTTATACAAACCATCTCATAATAGAAGTTGCTGTTTAGTTGTCCACATCTCGCTGCAGTACTGATTTGCCAATTTCCCTTGTCTGGGAGGCTGGTCTTCCATATCTTTCCATCCATAACTCAGGATTACTTCAACCAAGGGTGACATTTTCCAATCTGTTCTGAATTGCTCACAGAGCTGTGAAATGTAACATAAACCTGCCAATTTTTTCATTGTAAGCTCTCCAGGTGAGATCCACACCTACCCTCCTGACCTTCCATAAGGGCCCAAAAAGTTGGTTCTACCACTTGGCCAGGAGCCCAAACAGAAAAGGGCACCAGACCATGTACTTTGTGCTCCCTTCGCCCATCTTTCAATTGTGAATTATCATTATTATTGTTAATTATTGTTTTATCATTTTAATGTTTATCTGTTTTTAATGTTTTGTAATGTGTCTAGAGTTATCTCTAGATGAGCTAGGAGGCACACAAATTTAAAATAAAATAAAATAAAATAAAATAAAATAAAATAAAATAAAATAAAATAAAATAAAATAAAATAAAATAAAATAAAATAAAATAAAATAAAATAAAATAAAATAAAATAATAAAATAAAATAATAAAATAAAATAAAATAAAATAAAATAAAATAAAATAAAATAAAATAAAATAATAAAATAAAATAAAATAAAATAAAATAATAAAATAAAATAAAATAAAATAAAATAAAATAAAATAAAATAAAATAGCAGTTCTATACCAGTGTTTCTCATCCTTCTCAGCTTGAAGATTGGGGAATTCTGGTTGGAATCCACACTTCAACTATGCCTTAGCTTGGTCTTACAAATCATTTCAAACATTGTCCTCCACCCACCCCATCAGTGACTTCATGGTCATCTCCATCTAATTTCCTAAACAAACACTGTCTTGTCACTGCCTTCTTCTTAAATCTTTTTGCAGTGTCTGCAGTCTTGGGATTTCTTAAAGGCCTTTTATTCAAGTATTAAAATAATTAGCGTTGCTTCGCTTTTTGATTGGGAGGCGCGCAGAGTTGGTTGAAAGATGGGCGGTTATATACAGATAGTCCTCAACGTATGACCACAATTGGGACCAGAATTTATATTGGCAAGCAAAAGGGTTGTTAAGTGAGTCATGTTCAATATTATGACCTGTTTTGCCATGGTTGTTAAGTGAATCGTTGCAGTTAAATGAATCACACAGTTGTTAAGCAAATCCATTGCTTCCCCCATTGACTTTGCCAGTTGGAAGCTGACTGGGAAGGTGGCTAATGGTGGTCACGTGACCCTGGGATTCTGTAGTCCTGATAAATATAGGCCAATTGCCAAGCAGCCAAATGTTGAACCCGTGACCATGGGAACACTGCAATGGTTTTAAGCAGGGGTCTTCAAACTTGGCCCTTTTATGACTTGTGGACTTCAACTCTCAGAATTCCTCATCCAGCGTGCCTGGCTGAGGAATTCTGGGAGTTGAAGTCCACAAGTCATCAAAGGGCCAAGTTTGAAGACCCCTGGTTTTAAGTGTGAATACCCATTGTAAGTCACTACTTTCAGTGCTGTTGTAACTTTGAATGGTCGCTAAATGAATGATCTTAGTTCAAGGATACCTTATTTTAAATAAATAAGGTATTAGAGTACCTGAAATATAACACAGTACATTTAAAAACAAATGCATGATTATGTTTCATGCAGTTAAAAAGGTTTTGTCCAGACTTCGCCTTCGGTTTCTGACATTTAGTCAGCTTCACCTTTAGAAAGCCTTCATCTTTTTCAGTTGCTAAGCATCTGTTGATGTCCTGGAAGGCTTTTTTTAGTGGCCCATTAGCTATTTTAGTTTCATTTGTTCCAAATTATGTTTGGGGATTTATCGTTTTCTATTGGGTTTTGGATAAACATTGCTAGGCACTTTGGGAATCTCTGATTAAGAGACTGGAATGAATGCTTTAATTTTTAAAAAAGGTAGTAATGTTTCAACCAATGTATTATGAAGTCCATTAGCCATGACTACAGTGAATAAATTTCCATATTCAGGCCAATCTGTTGGTCCGACTACTTCAGTACTGTCAACAGTGGCCGGAAGCAGGTCCTCTGAGCTTTAGAGAAGACCTTTTTTACCCACTTATCTGAAGCTCCCAAGATTGAATCACAAACTTATGGAATGCAATGCATGTACTGTGACAAGGCCTACAGCCGAATCCAATGCTTCTCAACCTTAGCAACTAGAACTTATGATCTCCTGGTTTCTAGTTTACTGCCTTAACTACTACAACAAATGGTCTCTCTTAAATATGGTACAGCTCATATTAAACTGGCAGAGATTTCCTTACATTTTCCCTTGAGATCTTCTGCAGACAAACTCTGTTTTCTATCCCTGGGTTATCTAATATTTAGGAAGACAAGAAGTAGATGCCTTCAACTTGAAAGACTTGATGTCTATCAAATGATCGTCCTGAGTAGATACAGGATATCTTTGACTAAGAGAAGCTAAGAATCAAACCAAAAGGCAAAGTGACCCTTTCTTTGGGGTTCCCTTGGCATCAGCTGATCCCTTCTGGAGACAGAAATCTCCCAGCTAATAATCCCTACATCAATGTCCGCATGCAGTGTGTTTTTTTGAGAGTATGAACATTGTGTTGAATCATGCACAAGACATTTTAGGCGTCTCCTCCTCCTTGGCTGCCTTCAACAGTGCTTCAAATCCACAAAGTCTTCCTTTATTCCGTGTCAGAGCCAGCCCTGCCAAAGCTGTGCTCTACTTACCACAGTAACTGCATCATTCAACAACGACTCGCCAAACACCAAGATGTGCAAAAGTTCATTGATGTGAATCTCCTCAAATACAGCCAGCACGGCCACAGGGTCCACCGCAGAGATGATGCTGCCAAAGAGCAGGTTGTCTAAGAGACCAATGTTTGATAAGGAAGGACCACCTATCTGGCACACGGCATACATCAGACCCCCCACGAAGAAAGCATTCCATAATGTCCCAATCACAGCAAAAATCAGGATGGTGCCCACATTCTCAGTGAATTGGCGCAAGGGCAAGAAGTAGCCAGCGTCCAGGATAATGGGTGGGAGAAGGAAGAGGAAGAAGATCTTGGAATTTAGGACTGGGGGGATTTCCCCCACGGCTTTAATGAGTGCACCAACCAGCAGTCCTACAACAATGAGTAAGCAGCTCTCAGGAACGATGCTGGAAAGGGTTGGAATCACGTGGAATCCTGTAAGTAGAGACAAAAGCAACATGGTCAAGATTTTAGTAGTTTTAGTGAAGCTGCATCCTCTGCACATTCCAGTTCTTCAGTTTTGCCAAGAAACTAAACTTACATCATCTGTGCACTGAGGATGTTACATAGTTTGGTAATGAAAGGTCTGCAAGGAAACAACCAATACCGGAGAGCACCAAGGACCCCTTCTTACATCATCTCCTAGAATCTGGATGTGAGCAATTGAAGGGTCCTGAAATAAGACTTGGTCCTTGAAAGAAACACAGTAGCACATTTTGGCTCCAGGACAACCTGTACATTGGATTCTGTGATCAGCCTAGATTATGCCAAGTAGGAATATCTGCATGAAGATTTTCTTAATTCATTAGCTGCAATATTATATGTAGTTACCCTAGTAGAGTAAATTCCAGATAACTCAGCTGGGCTTATTAGGTTGGTAAAACTGCTGGAATAATTTAGCTGTAATGAATCTGCATCTTTCTTACCGCATCTCCTCTCCAATTGAATTCCCACTTTGTATCACATCCAGAAGTAGACTTGAATGAGAGGACAAATTGGCAGAGTTTAATTATTGACTGCTCTTCCTTATTTAATGTCATATGTATCATCATTTCCTTATTTCCAACCATCAATCTGGGCTTGCCATGGTGATATAGCCCAAAACTACATCATCCCCACCAACAAACAATGATCAGCAATCTGGGGAGAACATGATCCTGCAAAAATGAACCAAACATTTTTTGGGGGGTGGGGGTGAGGGGTGGGTGGGCTTTTAAGCATGAAAGCAATCTCCAGAAAAAAGCAAGAGGATTGAGCACGATCAGGGGTAACATAATGAAGTTATTAAATCCCAGACAGGGACAATTCTAATTTTGATATTTGATGTTGGCTGTTCCCTCTGAATACAGAAATATTCGATCCCAGCCCTTCCCTCCCCTCCCCACAACCCCAGTTATCTTTTTTTTATATATTTCTCAAAATACAATTTGGTATTTTGTTTAGGAACAAAAATGATGGTAAGCACAGCATGTTGTATTTTTAATTCCCTGGCAAATGGATTCATTGTCATAAGAAGCAGACATTTTTAATAAACACCTCAGTTGCTTCCATCTTCCCTGCTGAACTTCTGGGCACAAGAGACCATCTGTTTTAAGTGGAGCCTGTTGAGCTGTAAAATAGATCACCACACTCTGATAGCTTAGTTATGTTCAACCAGCTATGCAAATACTAACAGCACCATAACAAAGCTGACATCATGCAAAATGCTTCTTGGATGTCAGGCAAAACTTCTATAAGATGAAGGCCATCAAGATGACTGCAACCTGTCTGATGGCATAAGAGTAACCAGAGATGCCTTCTCAAAAAAAGAAATGGTCCTACAGCTTCTGCAATTTGCTTTCTATCCTGTCAAGCTCTAAAAGGCTGGCAACTTCCATAAACAAGAACCATTTCAATTTCTGGAAAGATCACTGTTGCTACTAGGATAATGTAACAGAATCTTGAAACCCTATCAAAACAGGACATAGAACATAGAATAATAGGGTTGGAAGGGATCTAGCAGGTCTTCTACTGCAACCCCCTGCTCAAGTAGGAGATCCTGGACAAATGGCTGTCTAAGCTTTTCTTAAAAACCTCCAGTTATGGAGCACTCACAACTTCTGGAGGTAAGATGATTCCTTACTGTCAGGAAACATTTCCTTAATTCTAGGTTTGATCTCTCTTTAATGATATTCCACCTGTTACTGCTTGTCCTGTCCTCTACTGCTTTGGAGGACAAGCAACCCCCCCCCTCTTCTCTATCACTCCCCTTCACATCACCTGTAGTCCTTCTCTAATGAAGGCAACAATTCCCCTGTACAACATATATCTACTATGATAAATACAGAGTACTCACCCTTCTCCCTACTCACCCTTCTCCCTACCATGGACTCAATAGAGGTAATCCTCACTTTATGACCATAATTAGGACCAGATTTCTGTTGATAAGCAAGGTGGTTGTTAAGTGAGCCCTGTGCAGTCGTGTCAAGGGGGCGGTGCTCATCTCCATTTCTTAGATGAGGGAGCTCCCATTATCTGAAGATGTTTCCCTAGTCATGTGGTCAGCATGACTATCAGAGCATGCACAGTCTTATTGCAGTAAACAGCGCCTTGTATTAAATGGTAGTTAATCTAATACTATCTACAACATCATACACTAGGAACAATATACATACACATGCTAATATAGCAGGGTCTGTGTCTCTTTAAGAGCATTTGTATAAATGCATCACTGCAGCGGTTAAGGGAATCCAACTTCACCCACTGACTTTGCTTGGCCGAAGCTGGCTGGGATGATGGTAAATGGCTATCATATGATTCCAGGATGCTGCAATTGTCATAAATACATGCTGGTTGCCAAGCGCCCAAATTTTGGTCATGTAACCATAGAGATGCTCATCGGTCCTAAGAGCAATGACTGATCGTAAGTCACTTTTTTCAGTGCCATTGTAACTAAGCTGTAAGTTGAGCACTCCCTATAAACTGTTCTGTAAATGGTCCTGTTTCCTCTCTGAACTGTCCTGCTGCCTCCTCTATAGGCACTCAAAAAAAGAGAATACACTGCAATGATGTAGACAATGCACGTAAGCAACATTTCCCAAAGAATCCAGCTGAACTGTCCATATGCAATTTGCAGGGCGTTGCATAGTTCTGGATCATTTCAAAGAGATAAAATCTTAAGAAAACAGCCAACCAAGTCAAAAATTAAAGAACGGGATGTAAAATATGCCTTTAAATTTAAGAGCATAAGAATAATTGCACTGCATCAAATCTAAAAATCCATTTACTCCAACACTGTTTCTCCAGAATGGCCAAATATGTTCACAAGAGAAGAAAATGAGGAAGACAGCATCTCTTACTTGTGTTCCCTGGCAAGAAGTACCAAGAAACCTACTCCTCTTTTATTGGCAATAAAACTAGGAGCTTTTATTTTAGTTTGCACTGTCCTCCTTTGATTTGCTCCAATAACACTTTTCTGATACAAGTGCCCTCGCTTAAGAACTGACCTGTTTAGAAGCCGTTCAAAGCTGTAACAGTGCTGAAAAAGTAACTTTTGGGCCAGTCCTCACACTTACAACCATTGCAGCATCCCATAGACACATGACAAAGGTTTAGGTGCTTTATAGCCAGGAGGATTTATGGCTACCACATCCCATGACCAGGTTTGCACATTTCACAGCCAGCTTCCAACAAGCAAAGTCAACAGAGAAAGTGGCAGCACATTGCAAATGCAGTCACTCAATCTCTCACTTAATGGCCATGAGTGATTCTCTTAACAACTGTGGCAGAAGTGAGATTGCATGTCCGTCACAGTCACATGATGTCTGGCTTAACAACGATATTGGCACAGCAACCAAACAGGATGGGTACAGACTTCAACGGATAGGTAGGACTGCAGAAAAAAACAATTGCAACCAGCCTGCCTTCCATTGAGGATCTGTACACTGCACAAACTATCTACAACTATCTCAAATCCTCAAAACATAAACTGTTTCAACTTCTCCCCTCCAGACACCGCTATAGGGCATTGCATGCCAAAACAACTGGCATCCAAACACCTAACTTCTATAGCTCTTGCCTCAGTTGAGATATTTTAGAAGAAACCAGACAACCATTGATTGGACGTGTTCTAGCTTTGTAATTCTTGCACAAGTGCTGACTCTGAAAACTCAAGGAGCACCTTCTCCCATTGTATTATTTAAAGCAGTCTATTATTTCAAGCTGGTCTAAACAGCTCATTTAGCAGGAGTTCCAGAGATTATTTTTAGAGCAGGTATTCATCTTTTTCATTCTGGTATCATATTAACTTGCAAGGCCCAAAAGTAACCAAGAAAACCAGACTAAACATGAAAATATACATATGCTCAGTTACGTCATAGGCACAGCTTATAGAATTCAGCTTTTCTCCAATATTTCTAGCAACATCACCAGCTGGGACGATGCAACTCTTGCACATTGCAGAGAAAAACACCAGTCCCGGAATGACAAACGTCTAGCTGAATTGAGAACACTCTGGATGCAGCAGCTTTAAGCTTGACTTCTTCACAGTGACATTCCACTTTTTTCCATCTTTTATTCTCTTCCTCCCCACAGCCTCATATACAGCAGACAAGAAACCGGTGGGGTCATTTAAGGACAAAATGATGAGTCAGCAGCCTGCTGCAGCTGTGAGAGAGAAAATGCATATCCTGCACCACAACAATATTAAAACAGCAATTGCTGAAATGGATAGAGATACCTGTTCCTGGTTTCCCCACTCGCTGAATGAACAGCAACATTTCTCAACCTTGGCAATTTTAAGACAAGGGGTCTTCATCTTCCAGAATTCCCCAGCCATCCATCCAAGGTAGAGAAGTACTGGTCTATACTAAAGAAGATTGGGTATCATTGGATCAATTCACATTTTTTTCTTTCCAACCTAGAGTGTGAAACAGTATGGAGAGGAATCTTATGATTCCTGTGTTGGAATGCTTTAATGTGCATTCCTGCATTGAATAGGAGATTGGACTTTATGGCCTAGATCAGGGTTTCTCAACCTTGGCCGCTTTAAGAGAGGTGGATTGTAACTTCCAGCAAGGCTGAATGGGGAATTCTGGGAGTTGAAGTTCCCGTATCTTAAAGGTTTCCAGGGTTGAGAAACACTGATGTAGAGGCTTATATAGAAATTTGCACAATGACATTACCAAGTTGCATGAAAAATCTGCAGATCAAGCGTCAGGTGTCTATCCCCTTTCAAATTACTACCAATTTTAATATGGTCCTTGCTAGTTAAGGTAAAAGTAAAGGTTTCCCCTGTGCAGTCGTGTCCGACTCTAGGGGGCGGTGCTCATCTCCATTTCTTAGATGAGGGAGCTCCCGTTATCTGAAGATGTTTCCCTAGTCATGTGGTCAGCATGACTATCAGAGCATGCACAGTCTTATTGCAGTAAACAGTGGCTTGTATTAAATGGTAGTTAATCTAATACTATCTACAACATCATACACTAGGAACAATATACATACACGTGCTAATACAGCAGGATCCAACAAACCATAATTACAGCAGGAAATGGAAGAGAGAGAACACATCAGCAGAGCCTTCCATTTATACAAATGCTCTTAAAGAGACACAGACCCTGCTGAGTCATTCCCATCATTACATCTTACATTACACAAGCTGGTTAGCTATTAAATTAATGCCTTGACAATGACTATATGCCAAGGTGCACGGTGTGCTGTTCCCTTCCCACCGAAGTGGTACCTATTTATCTACTTGCATTTGTATGCTTTCAAACTGCTAGGTGGAGAGGAGCTGGGGCACGTTCACGGGAGCTCACCCAGTTATGTGGTGCTCAGGTCTTAAACCCAGGCTGTCAGCTTTCCAGCTGACAAGATCAATTGCTAAGCCATCGTGCCCCCTTGCTAGCCTTGTTAACACTTCCAGTTTTTGTCAAACTAAGCCAAATAAAAATAGATGGAAGTGGGTGGTTGATATAAAGATCCTCTCAATGCTCATCATTTGCCTTCAGATTTGCATGTTCTTTGTGTTGCTAAAGACTGCAGTGAAAACACTTTCCAATCACAAAAGACAGAGAATCAAGTGTGAATTAGACTCACACCTAGCAATTATGTCTCTCATTTTATCCCCATGGGCTGTCAAACTTCCATTAGGAGGGAATGCTTAATAACATTCAAAATTATTTATTTATTGAAAAATTCTAAAAATGTATCCACATGGAGAATGCTTTCATTGTATCTTTGGTCTTGATGAAATTCAGAGCACTCATTCAATTTGCATCTTCGATAATTTTATAACTGGAGCACCTGGATAGCAGGATGCAACTTGGAACATTCTCCAAAATGTATGGTCAACAGCCAGACAATAATGAGTCAGAAACACAAGTTCTCAAGCCAGGCAATTAGATTATAAAACGTGTAACTAAAAATCAGGCTTGTAAAATCGCATTTTCTGCTGCAGAAAGCATATTTCAGCTACAGGTGAACAGATAGGAAAATTCTTAATGTCTAAGAACAAACAGACTCTTTTGATCATCTTTTGGTAAGCATATATAAGAGCCCTGCCAAGGACACAAGCCATTTGGCCTCAGTTGCCTCCCTCGCATTGGTACAGTTCTCTCTGCAAGAATTTCTGCATGATCCCCAGTCCTTTTTCTCAACTCTTGCCGATGCTGGTGATAAAGTTCAGATCAATATTAAGTGGAATGAATAAATGAGAGAGAACTCTCTTGAGAAAACGGTGGCTGCATGCAATGGTATGGAAGTACAGGTAGACTTACGATCATAGTCGAGCCCCAAATTTCTGTTGCCAAGCAAGATAGTTGTGAAGTGAGTTTTGCCCCATTTTACGACCTTTATTGTCACGGTTGTTCAGTGAATCACTGCAGTAGTTAGGTTAATCACACGGTTGTTAAGTGAATCTGGCTTCCCCATTGAGTTTGCTGGTCAGAAGATCACAAAAAGATCACATGACCCTGGGACACTGCAACCATCATAAATATGATGTCAACGCTGCAAATACTGTATATTCTTGCTTTGACAATATGCAGAACTGTCTGGTATTTTTATAGTTAAACCAGGCAACAGGGAAAAAGGGAGGAGAATAAGGATAGCCCGGGAAAAAGAAACCGGAAGTAAATCACATCTTCCAAGTTGATTGGAAGATGTGAACCATGACCCCCAAAATAGGGGGGGGGAATGCTTAGAATGTATGGGAAGAGAAGCCAGACCTAAGCATTTCCACCATGCTGTACTGACATCTCTGTAACCTTAATAAATGCTTTTAGGAAAAAATATGCCTGAAAGTCCTTTTAAATGTTTCGTTAATCAGACACATGACATATGACCCTGTTGCCAAGCGTCCGAATTTTGATCATGTGACCATGGGGATGCTTCAGCGGTCACAAGTATGAGAAACGGTCGTTAAGTCACTTTTTCAGTGCCCTTGCAACTTTGGTCACTAAATGAATGGTTGTAAGTCGAGAACTACCTGTATGACCTTGGGAGAGAGAGGGAAGAGAGGCTGCCTAGAGAAGGTCAGATAAGAGAAGGCAAACCCCACAGCTCTATAGTGGACAAAGAAAGAAGCTTAGAAGGGAAACCCACCTCCTTAAGTTCTCTGTATCAGTAAAAGGGGTCTATGACAACTCGCTGCGGGACAACTTGTTGCTGGACAAAAGTTACACTAATCACAAAGAAATGGCGGAATAGAATCATTAAACAAAGGATGCAAAAGGAGGGACAGAATGAAATGTAATCGACAAAAATTAAAACAAAGTTTTATTTATTTTAAATAATTCAATAGAACTGTTAAATTGTTCCTCAGTGAGTTGTCCCATGGCGAATTGGCTATAATGAGTTGTCCTACACCAAGTTGGCCATGGCGAGTTGGCGTAACAAGTTGGCTGTGGCAAGTTGTCCCCTTCCGGTAAAGGAGACAGCAGGAGATTTCAGACTTGCAAGATTCTGCTAATGTAACAATAAAGTCAAATGAGCTCATCTGGTTGTTTTCCTGTCTTCTGGTCTACCTGTGAAGGCTGGCACTGCGGGTTTTTTCACAATATGTTGTTTATTCTGAGCGTGCTTGCTTTCTGTTCTGACCACGCCTAACACATCTTACAAGACACACTTATGGTTACAGGTCCCCCGAAAGGTTGGTAAAGCACCAAGTAAGTCTTGCCGAGAATTTCTGACTCGCATACCAAATTAGGAACAGAGGTGATGCCAACCAGAGAGTGGACATTTCCTATAAGATAATATATGACTGTCAGGCCTACTAGGTAGAGCAGAACAGGAAACTGGTTCCATGGGGAAAGTAAAACTATATTTTAGTTTGGGAAAGGATTCAGTGGGGAGCCAGTCTGACTACTTTTTAATACTTTCCCACTCCCCCTAAGCCAGTATTTCTCAACCGTGACAATTTTAAGGCATGTGGACTTCAACTCCCAGAATTCCACAGCCAGCGTTGCTGGCTGTGGAATTCTGGGAGTTGAAGTCCACATGCCTTAAAATTGTCAAGGTTGAGAAACACTGCCCTAAGCTAAAGGCATGCTTCTGCACCTATTTTTTTTTTTAATGGCTGCTCTAAAGTCATCTCCATAGTTTCCTATGATGATGATTTAGACAGCATTTGAAGCTATTGCCCCTTTCCTCTGCAGCTCTTCTCTCTTGGCTAAAAGGGAAGCGCCCTGTGTGGCTTTTATTGTTTTCCTCCCTTGTTGCACTGAATTTTTAAAATATTGATTGTGCCGATTTTTAATTGCTCTATTGCATCTTAGACTGTGGCCTATTCATTCTCAGTCTGCTTCATTGACATGTGATCATGTTATGGTAAAGCAAGTAACAACAAACTGGGTGGAGGCTTCAAAATGTGACACACACACACACACACACACACAAAACCACAGAGACACAGACGCACACCCTTCTCTGAGAAAAAAAAAACAACCCTGAAATTCACACGAGATCAGCCTTCTCAATCTGGGACCTCCCAGATGTTTTAGTTTACGGCTCTCATGAATTCCAGCCAGCACAGGCAAAGGGATCAGAGGAAAACATCCAGAGGTTGGGAAGGGCAGCAAACGAAGTATGTTTCAAAAGGGGGCTGTTCAAAAGTTCTTTCAGGCTATAAAGGCAGAATAACAAACACTCCTGGCTAGCATCAGGAACTTATATGCATCTTTTTCCCATCTGGGGAGGCAGAGATTTAATTCTGAAGCCAAGACGCTGGTGCACTTCCCACGTCATTGGCTTCTTATTGTAACCAAGGGAACCTCCTTCTGCAGCATTCAGACGCTCCTCTGCTCTTGAAAAACTTTTTCATGGTGCTACAGAGCAGCTTAAAAAGGGAATAAGAAGAAACACCTGGTAAGCATGCCAGGGAGGATGTGCCCTACTGCATAGGGAACCTTTATTAAAAATTTAAATCCAAAGATGCCCAGCTTTCGTTTAATTTGTCTTCCTTCCTTCCACTGGACCTACAAAAAAATATATGAAAAGTAGTTCAAATATATTAAATAGCCGTATCTAGCAAACGGAAAGACTCCTAGACCTGCTTGGGTTTTGATATAGCTACCCCTTCTAGCACCCCTGGCTTGCTTGCTTTCAATCCAAAAATAGTCCTGGCTGAACTCTTGTAATGAACAGAAAGGACCAACTATTGCAACCCAAGTAACGAAATAACCCACAAATGCTATATTTGCACTTTGCTTTTCATGATTTATTTATCTGGATTGGTAGCAAGTCAACAATATACACCACCCTGTCTCTCTCTCACAGTGTCTCTCCCTCTCTCCCTCCCTCCCTCCCTTCCTTCCTTCCTTCCTTCCTTCCTTCCTTCCTTCCTTCCTTCATCTTCTCCAGCTTTTTTAGCTAAATCCTGACCTGCTTTTCTTAAGTTTCTGAAAACATTTTTTTAATATTTCACTAAAAAAAAAAGAACTAAATTTTATCCTGATTTCCAGATTAATCTTTTGCTGCCAAGTTTTATTACTCTGTTCCTTCCACTCCTTTGCTGATCATTACATTTTAAGCCCCCAGGCAGCAGTCTTAATTTAGCCTTACTGGGAAAGCAACTAGCTGCAGGCTGTATAAAATGATAGGCCAATAAAGACTTTAATTGCAAAAAGTTAACTTCATGTCTAATAAGGAAATGTAAGTACAGATTATATACAGGGATAGGAGTCCTTACCAATGGCTTGGACATAAGGCAGTGCAATCTCTTTTCTCCATGTAAACATCTACTAATAGAATAGAATAGAATAGAATAGAATAGAATAGAATAGAATAGAATAGAATAGAATAGAATAGAATAGAATAAGCTGGAAGGGACTTTGGAGGTCTTCTAGTCCAGCCCCCCCGCTTAAGCAGGAGAACCTATACCATCTCAGACAAGTGCCTGTCTAGCCTCTTCTTAAAAATCTCCAGTGATGGAGCACCCACAATTTCTGGAGGCAAGCTGTTCCACTGGTTAATTGTCCTCACTGTCAGGAGGTTTCTCCTTAATTCAAGGTTGTTTCTCTCTTTGATCAGTTTCCAACCATTGTTTCTTGTCCTTCCCTCTGGTGCTTTGCTGAATAATGTGATCCCCTCTTCTTTGTGGCAGCCCCTCAAATACTGGAATACTGCTATCATGTCACCCCTATTTCTTCTTTTCTTTAGACTAGCCAAACCCAAGTCCTGCAGCCATTCTTCATATGTTTTAGTCTCAGGCCTTTGATCATCTTAGTTGCTCTTCTCTGAATTTTTTCCAAACTCTCAACATCTTTTTTGTGATATGGTGACCACGATTGGCTGCAGTATTCCAGGTGTGATCTTACTAGGGTTTTATAAAGTGGTTCTGAAGCAAGCTTTGGGGCAGGGGACGGTATGGATCTCAAGAGTGGTCAGGTGGGACCGTTGGCCAAATGTGATTTGGCATCCTGGAGGGGGCCCAGAGAATGGGACCATAGGTTTCTGTCTTGAAGTATAAAGAAAACAATAGAGGAGGGAAGTTATTAAGAATGACAACTGAATATCTCCACACACCATTCCTGACCATTTACAAAAAATTCTTGGGCTTGTTTACAAGGCGGATACAAACTAATTTCTTCTCCCTCTTTCCCTTTCTTTCTTTCTTTCTTTTTTCTTTTTACAGCTTGTGACTTAATTAATAATTTGGTAGAGTTTGCATTGCAAACTCTTGTGACTTAATTAATAATTTGGTAGAGTTTGCATTGCAGATCATGAATTGACAAAGCCACCTGTCACAGAGGCGACTGTAGCATTTGGGCTGTGTTCACTGGTATAAAGCAAGAATTCTGAGCATCCCAGGCTGGTATTTTGAATTTCACGTCTTATTAGCACTGAATAGTATTTATAGGCCTAAACACAAGGAATGAGTCATGAAGTAATTATGGTTTTTCAAGCAGAAGAATAAGCAGCTGGTGCCCACCACATAATTCTTCCGAGGCTTTCAAAGAGTCTTTGGACCCTTGAAAATTGAAAATGAATAAATTGAGAGAACCAACACAGAAAAAGTAAACTACATGATAATTAAAAGTACTAGTACCATTCAGAATTTTGAAAATATTAAGTTAAAAAAATTACTGTGTAGTTTGTAAATAGCTAATTTGCTACATTAAAGACTTAAACTTGTGTCAAAGGGTGCAATCTTGCTTTAAAATCCTAGTTCATTAAAGCAAACAGAAACATTGTTTCCCCATTTCCCAAAACAAGATGCAGAGAGATTGCCTATCCACCCACACCTTTCCCCAATTGATGTTTGTATCTTTACATAGCTTGATTTGAACTTCAAAATGCTGGATTCGTTTTGACGTCATTCCAAATCAAGGACCCACTCCATCCACTCATGCATCCATTCATCAATCCAAGGACTGACTGACTGACTGACTGTCTATCTATCTAATCATAAGCCTGGAAGGGACCTTGGAGGTCATCTAGTCCAACCTCCTACTCAAGGCAGGAGCTTTACACCTTTCCAGTCAAATGTCAATTTTTGGAAAACCTCCAGTGATTGAACATTCACAACTCAGGGAAGCAGGCTATTCCACCAATTAATTGTTTTCACCATCAGAAAATTCCTCCTTACTTCCAAGCTTGGATCTCACTCTGTCCAGCTTCTTGTCTTGCTTTCAGGTGCTATAGAGAATAAACTGATGCCCTCTACCCTGTGTCAGTCCTTCAAGTATTGGAAGACTGATATCTCCTCTAAGCATTCTCTTTGTTAGGCTAAACATACCTAGTTCCCTTACCTGTTCATCATATGATCTGTCTGTCTGTCTGTCTGTCTGACTAGCTAGCTATATATTTATCTACCTTCTATCATCTCTCTGTATCTATCTATCTATCTATCTATCTATCTATCTATCTATCTATCTATCTATCTATCTGTCTGTCTGTCTATCTATCTATCTATCTATCTATCTATCTATCTATATTTAGAGAGTGCCCATCTCCCTCACAGAACCACTGGGAAATATACAAATTGACATAAAAACACAAAAACTATGTATATAAATCTATATAAATAAAAATGTAAATGTTCATTTGTTCAAAATCTTAAATCTCCGAAAGTTCTTCACCGATTGCTTTGAAATTTTGACACAACGTTGCATTCGAATACGCGTGTGTTTTTATATACCTACTATTATATAGATGTATAGATGTCACACCTGTGACAGGTAAAACATGCTTTTTTTGAAAAACAGCGCCATCTGTTGGACGTAAAAGCAACACACGCTAGCATTGTGAAATTAAACATATTACAAACGTGCGCTTTCTCTTTTCTTTCTTTTCCATTTAACCAGACTGAGCCACAGCAACGCGTGGCCGGGTACAGCTAGTATTACAATAAAAACAGTTATCATGTTAGCTAGGTCCATATAAAGCATGAACCATAAAGCAGCTAAAATTTAACCTAACAAGGCATAAGAATGCTGCCTACTTGGTAGCTCAGGGTATTGTGTCTATCCCAGGTTGACTCAGTGATAAATCCTAGCAGTCCAGACATTTAATCTCTTGTTCAGAACTTGGCTTGAGTTGGCAGAAGACTGTCAGATACAGTTTGGTTAGATTAGAATGTTTGTTGCACACAAGAATGGAGCCTAAAATTAAACAATTAATTGCTAGCAGCAGTGTAAGAGCAGAAGAAAAATATCAGAAGTTAAAAACTTGGGAGCCTAATCTTTACATTTTTGAACAGTCACTGCTGAAATAGCCTGGAACTGCTGGTTGTCACCTTGCCCATCTTAACTATTATTCCCATGTTAACTGAGAAACCAATATTTCACTTGATCAAGGGGGAGGAAGGTGTGCAAAAAATATTAACTGAAGAGTGTTGAATTGGCGTTATTACCACTCCTCACTTCTCAGTAAGAACTGCAATCAGTAATGCTTGAAAAAGCAAAATTGCACTGCCATATATGGTGTTAAAAAGATTAATAATCAAATCTGATCAGACTGAATCTGTCTTAGTTCTTCCCAACTAAGATACCTGTGAAAAGCTCCTAAGTATGACATAAATATGAGAGAATTATTTTGGTTCCCCATAACTAATACCATGATATGCAAGACTTCCCTATTCGATGGAATATATGAGAACATATGTGTCAGGCGCACTCAAGAGAGAGGTTGTATTTAGTTCATTTGTGACTACATAGGGATTCCAGGTTTATCCCTCTTTAAACTCCACCCCTAAATTCTGCCATTCCTTTTCCTACAATATGACTATCATCACCATTCATCTTCAAGAATTTGTCTAACCTTCCCTTTAAAATCATACAAGTTTCTCACATCCATCCCATGTTCATTGTTTCTCAATCTTGATCACATCCAGAGCCATGGACTTCAACTCCCAGAATTCTCTATTCAGCAAGCTCCTGCTGAGAACTCTGGGAGATGAACTCCACTATCCTGAAGGTTGAAACACTGTAGCATATGAAGAATAACCTCCTTTTTATATCCCTATTTTATTGGATGTTCTCGGAATATTAATATTATAAGAAAAGGGAACAAAATCCCAAATGCCTTCTTTCAGACCATGCATAATGTTTTATATTATATCATATGCCCCTTCATTGGGTTACCTGTCCTGTAAACTAAAAAGTTTTCAAACTGTTAGTTTTCTCTCTTTAAAAAAAGGCTTTGCTCCTAGCCTTTAAATCAGCAGGGTTGCCTTTTAGCGAGAAATGAGTCCCATTGAAGTCTAAGTGAAGAAACCCAGGTAGTAACAAACCCAACAGCTCTTTAGGAATGAATAACAGTAAAATCCATAAGTGGCAATTATGCCCATAGACCAAGCAAAATACAATAGGCTTGATTTTTAATTATGCAAAATTATAGGGAAAAACTCCTCTGTGTAAGCACAATGGAATCTGTACTTTTCTGGTGTGTAATTAAAAGTCAGGGAGCTAATCTGCTTCAGCAGGAAGCCCTTAAATTTCATTGGAGCCTTCACTTGCTTTCCTCCCAGATGGGAATAAATAGTTGTATCTACAGTTACCTGCTGTGGTGTAGGAGAATTGCCTTGTTTGATATGAGTGCAGGGGTGGTTAGAACATAAGCATGTGGGAAGTAGTGCCATGCTGTAGTCTAGCAGTTGCTAGGACCCTGTTTGCCTTGTCTGGACACACACACACAGAAAAACAGAAGCTAGGTTGACCCTAGCTAGGAGCTGAAAGGGAGACTATCAACACTGCAGGCTGGACCAGAAAGTAGACAAAAAGGCCACCTTTGTCCAAGAAATCACCAAGACTTCTCAGTTGAACACCAAGGGGACTTTGCTTACTCCCAAAGATCAAAGTCCCTTCTGAGACACCATCCCTCCATCAGACCACTGTTGTCAGACCTGCCACAAGTTAAACCTGTAAATAGAAATGATCCTTGGCTCCATTTGTTGAGAAAGTTATAGTTTTCTTAGCAATCAGGTGTATTGCAGTATTGCATAGCCAGAACTGAGAATCACATGCCAAAATCCCTATGTTCTACTTTCTCCCACCTTTAGCTGTCTCTCATTGCATGCCCCAGTGTAACCAATCAAGTCCAGGCAAAGATATTTTCATAATCATTAGTCCAAGGCAGGCTTCTTCCAGCTGGATGATCTTGGAGCAGCATCTCAAGGATGCACAGCCTCTACTTTCGATTGCCTCTTTCATTCCCCCTTCCAAAGTTCTTGGCAGTCTGTCACCCACATAATAGCAAAGCACAGCAAACATAAGGTAGCAGCTGACAATTGTCTAGGCTGTAGTTGTTCCTCCTGTCTCCCAAAGTTCCTCCCACACAGCATTACAAGGAGTGACAGCGGCACAGAAATACTTTGGTTACCCAGAGAAAATGAATGAGGATCAAACAGCAAAACCATTATATGAAGAAAAGTGAATTAGGTGAAAAGGGAAGACTAAGAATATTGTGGTTGGACAGAACTGATGAGATTCTCAGAAAGAGAAATGCAAAGAACAAAAAGCTTTATATGAAACGATATATGGATGACCAGCTCACTCAACAGAAGGAGGTGAAACAGTCCATTAAGTAGCAAAGGAAGAAAATGAAACAAGAAACTTTGTAAGTTGAGGACTACTTGTATATTGGTTACTGAGCAACCGATCATTGACTTGCAAACTCTGTCAATTAGAGGAAATTCCCATGGCCAGAAATGTTAATGTCTGAGCTAAATTACCGTTCCCAATAGAAAATATATTGCTCCATTTTAGTACATCTCCCTTCAAAAATATTTTGCATTGGCTGCCAAGGGAAACACAATGCTCCATTTGGTTGGACAGCTGAAGAGACGCCTGTTTATGTTTCATGAGCCAAAAATGTCTTATCCTATCAAAGCTGTTCAGGAATTTGGAAGGACAAGAAAGAGGCATTGACAAAAAAGTAGTAAGGATTAAATCTCCCTTTCCTCACAAGAATGGCAGGAAAAACAGGGAAACGTGCTTCATCTATTTTTCTGTGTGTCAGATCCAAGAAAGGCAAGGCCAGAAGTGATGGAGTAGCCAAGGTAAAATACAGCATAAAATCCTTGTTGCTAAAGCAAAAAAACCTTTGCCTTAGTGTTGAAAGAATATCTACTGGTTAACAGCAACAGTTGTGGCAGTGCATTCCGCTTGAGAAAATTAGATGTCCTGGGAATAAGGGAAAAAAATGCAACTAAATGATACATAAAACATAATCATTCATTTAAAACTTTTTTAAAGGAAGCCTAGCTTGTTTGTTTAATGCATAGCATCTAACTGTAACATTGGAGTTTGCTTGCTTTCCATTTAATGGAATGCATGAGCCACGCCATTATTGATTATTATACTAAATAATAAATATTCAGCATTATATGTGGTTAGTGGGACAAGTCTAGATTTTTAAAAAATCCTTGCTTAGTGTTTCTCAGAGACTTGGCAACTTATAAAATGTGCGGATTTCAAGTCCCGGAATTCCCCAGTCTATGCATCTTAAAATGGCCAAGTTTGAGAAATGGTTCCTTAGCTTAACATTATGTCCAGAACAGTCCAATATCACAGGGAACCAGATTTGCTTTCAAATGTTGACTCCAGAATACAAATAAAGTTTATTTTGTAATGAAAATGCTACAGCCTAAGGACTGCAAAATCAAGACCCTTTTAAAACTCTTTTTTTAAAAGATAAGCTTTTGCTATCCACTCTCTTCGAATCCTGTAAATGAGAATATTCGTAGCTCAGGGTTGAAATGTGGGGTCCTTGATACTCTCTGAGCTTGGCTGGTTTTTTGCAGACATTGTTTTCTTGCAGTGCTGATGATGTGTTACCAAGTTTGAGTAATGAAACGTCTGCAAGGAAACAGCCAAGCCCGGAGAGCACCAGGGATCCCTCTTCCCAAAACTGTCTGAAGATAACAGGAGTGATAACAATATACCATAAAAGAGCTGATAATCAGATCAGACTCAGTTTAGGATTCAGTGGCATCTGAAATGAATAAAATAAAATATTCCTTTATTCCAATTTTAGGTAAGATACAAGTTATAGATGCTCCCAGCATCTAATTAGCTGCATCCTAGTGATTCACATTCTATTAAAATATTCCAAAGGGGGCTGTCAAAATACTGTTTAAGTATGTTTCAATTTCAGCAATCACATTATATCTCCAGGCATCGTGGGGCAGTATTTCAAACAGAGCTCATAAGTGTTTAGTTTTAATATTATGAAAAAGGAAGAGGAAGAGGAGAAGCAGAAACTAGGGAGACCTGTATCTCTAGCACAGGGGTGTCAAACTCAATTTCATTGAGGGCCACATCAGCATTGAGGTTGCCCTCAGGGGGCCGGGTGGGTGTGGCCAGGGTGGGCGCAGCCTACTGGATGGGCACGGCTGGAGTGGGTGTGGCCTACTGGGTGGGCATAGCCAGCTCTACATTGTTCGCGTCAAGGGTGCCTGTGGGGGCCTGGGCAGGAGTGGGACAGATCTGAGGGTCTCTGGCAGAAGGGGGTGGGACCAGGGCAAGCACCAAGGCATAGTCCACTGGAAGAGTCTGCTGAAACCTCTCTCCCAGAGCCCATCAAGCCGGATATGTGAAGTAGGTGAGGACCATTTGCTGGCCACTTCCAGGTGATGGTGCATTTCTTCATTCCTCACAAAGGGTGATGTCAACGCAGCAAATACTGTATATTCCTGCTTTGACAATATGCAGAACTGTCTGGTATTTTTAGAGTTAATGCAGAGCAGAAGAGGGTGGAGGGGAAAGCCCGGGAAAGAGAGAGGAAGGAAACCTTTGACCTTCACACTAATTGGATAACGTGATATATGACAGCTAATTTAGGGAGGGAACATGCTGATAATTTAACTGCTCAGAGGAAGAGAATTTAGATCTTAGCATACCTTCATTATACCTGTGCCGACATTTTGTAACAATAAATTACTTTTAGGAAAATCAATGCCTGGAAGTTCTTTGAAGTGTTTCATTAGCCGGAACCATAACAGGTGACACCTCCCCAGCATGCACCCAGGGGGCGGGGCCGACGCGGCAGGGGCTGGTTCCTCGCTGTTTCCAGAGAGCCTTGTGGAGCTAAGACTGAATGAGTTTCAGCATAGATGGCCATCACAAAATTGTACATTGGCTCCTGGCTGGCCTGGGCCAGGGCCAAGGCAGCGGGGGCCGTTCCCTCACTGTTTCCAGGATGGCTTCGCGGGCCACATGAAACCACGTCGCAAGCCACATCCGGGCCCCGGGCCTTGTGTTTGACGTGTTTGCTCTAGCACAACTTGCTAGATGCAACCAAAGGACAGACAAAGTTCTGAAAAAATCAGAGAAGGAGTTACAAATTCAATCCCAGGCTCAAAAGCAATGTGCTAGCATTGCTAAATTTCCAAAGCATGTCTGTGGCTCCTACTGTACTCAACGAAGTAAACCCAGAAATAGCTCTGACGTTGCCCCAGATACACTGAGCAAGGATGAGTTTGCTAATATATAGAAATTGGATTGCTCATCTATAGATCTCCCGTAGAATTGACCTTCTAAAGGACGCTGCAGGCAGGACTGCACCAGTTACAAGAACTCAGGCTTAATTTACACACCTGCTACCTGGTGTCCTGTTTAAAAAAAAAGTCCTGTTCCCAAGGGAAGTATAATCTTTCCCCGGTAAAAATGGCAGGTCAGGCAGCTGCTCCCCCACTGAGCACCATTTCAGTCCCTTCTGCAAATATTTGTGCATTCAGAAAATGTAACACACCTAAACATTTGCCCTGGATGTTCCTGCCTTATGTCAACAGAAACCACTCTACTGAAAGAGATAAGAAGTTATGGAAACAATGCCTGGCTTATGGGTCTCGTCTATAAAATGGACCTGAATGTAGACTGTATACAACAAATGGTAGTGACCTATGCCACTATTTTCCTATCTATGTTAAAAAAAATTACACTGAAGAAGTAGTAGCTCTCTGATTCAGTGTTTCTCAATCTTGATACCTTTAAGCCAGGGGTCTTCAAACTTGGCCCTTTTATGACTTGTGGACTTCAACTCCCAGAATTCCTCAGCCAGGCATGCACGTTTGAAGACCCCTGGTTTAAGCCATGCTGCCTGTGGAATTCTGGGAGTTGAAGTCCAACCATTTTAAAGTTGCCAAGGTAGACTATGGCAAAAAAGTGGTAAAATCAGGCACAACTCATTAATAATTCTGGTCCCAATTTGAGGACTACCTGTAATTCTGATGGCCTCACCTATCTTCCAAGGGCTCTCCATCTGGCATACAACCCTTATCCCTAATGTTTGAGAGGTATTGCATACTCACAAACTGTATTATGTTCAAAGGTAAAAACACAAAAGTTGTAGAGCTATACTTATAGTGTAAGAGATATGCAGCTAGAGATTCAGATCCCGTCTACCCTTTGAAATAGGCTACCCTCATAAATGAAAAAGAATCAAACTTTATTTGAAATAAAATGTAGAACCCTTCTTAACTTTTAAAAATTAAAATGCTCACATGTTATGTTACAGAAAAGTCAGTTTGGTATGGTGGATAAGGTGCTGGTCTAGAAACCAGAAAGTTGTGAATTCTAGTCCCACCTTAGGCATGAAAGCCAGCTGGGTGACTTGGTCCAATCATTCTCTCTCAGCCCAACCTACCTCATAGGGTTATTGTGGTGGGGAAAATAGGAGAAGGAAGGAGTATTAGATGTGTTTGCTAACTTGATTTACTTATAAAAAGTAATCAAGGTAGGATTTTAAAAATAAATAAATGAATGAATGAATAAAATAAAGATAAATTATAGAATTGCCCAGATCCTGGAGATAAAATGCTGACTATTTAAAAGAAAGACAAAAAGAAGGGAAATTCTTAAAAGAAAATATATTCATACAATTAGCTCACAAGATGGCTCCAGAGTGCTACAAATGTATAGTAATTCAAATTATTACAAGCCATAAAAATTATAACAGCATTAAGATCTCCATGCCCAGTTTGAAGAATGGGTAAAAGCTTCACTTATACATAACTCACTCACTTTACAGAGAAGTAAACATCTTTTAGACTCCAAAATTTGATCAAAAGCCATTTACACCTAGCACAGATCCCTAGCTAGAAAGTTTTTATTCGATATACAGAAATATAAACTTTTGGAACACATGGTCCTGTGTTTCAAATACCTAGATAAAGAGTATCCAACCTTAGCAACTTTAAGACTTATGGAAGTAAACTCCCAGAATTCCCCAGTCAACCATGATCTTTGGTTTTTCCATCATCTCTTCCCACCTTCTGAACATATAAAATTAATAAACAAAAACTAAAAGTCCCTATTTTTAAAACAGCCAGTTTTTCTACATCCAGAGTGAGCTGAAGGGTATCTGTTTTTATGCATGTGACAATGTATCTCTTTTCCTCCTAGTAGTGTGTATTGATTTACAACCACTTACTAATCACAATTATTTCTTTATCTGTATGCCTAATCATTGGAAAGAACTATTGTACTTCTAAAATGGGGAGGGCCAGATTAGCATTTGTGGGGCTAGCTCTATTTTCTAAACAGTTATATGTAAGCCCTACAGGACTAGCAAAAACAAAGAAAGAGATACCACTGTTTCTCAACTTGAACAACTTGAAAATGTGAGGGCTTCCACTCCCAGATGGTTGTGGAATTCTGGGAGTCTAAGTTCCCACATCTTTAAGTTGTCAAGACTGAGAAGCACTGGTTAAGACTGTAGTTTCCTTAATACTAGTTCTGCTGAATAAAGAACCTTGAAAACTGTATTAGGAATTTCTAAACTTCATCTGATTTAAACAAGGCAGAGTTCCTTTGAAATGCCCCCCCACACACACACACTTCTCTCCAACCTGAGCTGGACATCTAACTTCCTGGAGGTATCTAGATTTGAGGCTCCAACTGTGCAAACTATTTGCTAAAGTCAAACTTCATTTTAAACATAAGCCCAACCTTTTGAAGAAATACCCGAACCTTCAAACTACTAAGGCCCCTAAACTCAAGTATGTCTCCCCAATAACCTGCTTAGGCATTTGGAAATGCTGCATCATGAGTTATCTTAAATCAGCGCTTGTATTTTTAAAAGCGAATTAGGAAGTAACTTTCCACAAAAACAGTTTCCTGCCAACCTCTACTTTATTATTCTGCTTATTTCACCATAAGCAGAAATATTAACCCATGCTATCAAAAATATGATGACTGGCAGTGGGCATCATTATTGGCCAGCATTTATTATACAACTATATAAAGTTACTTATATCCCTCTTCAGTGGGCAGGATTTTGTGATCTGTTCCTAGTGCTGTTTATAGGGAATTTTCCCCTTCTCCTTTATATGTACACACACACACACACACAAACACACACATATATTGGCAATAAGTCCCATCAAATATATTCTACTGGAACTTACTTCTGGATGTTTGTTTATTCGTATCAGAAGCATCACAATTAAAATAAGGCACACTATATGATAAAAAAATTAAAATATAAAATACAAAATTGAAATATGTACAAGTTAAACAGATCTTGCCCAGAAACTAGCAACATTAATTGCACATTTCTCAATAAGACTGCCAAAGATATAGGCTGGAAATTCATAAATAAACCAGGGAAAATTCACACTCCACAATCTGGTGTGTGCCAAAATGCATCTAGAGAGAAAGGGCACTGATGGAAGAAATATGCATAAAACATGCCTATAAATTTTATAGGGACTCTGTTAAAAATTCACAGCAAAATGTGGAAAGGAGCCAACATGAACTTAAGTTTGGAAAAAAAGAGAAATGAACTAAAAAGTAGTGTTTCCAAACTGGCAATTTCCAGGGGTAGGCATTTCAAATCCCAGAATTCCACAGCCAGCAAAGCTATTGATGAGAATTCTCAGAATTGATTTCTACATACCTAGAAGCAGGGCTTTTTTTGTCATAGAACACACCGGAACAGAGTTCCAGCACCTTTTTGATGGATTTTCCAGAGTTGCGTTCTTTTCCTATTGTTTCCCTTCCTATCCTCGTTTGTTTTTGAAAATGCCCTGCTGGCGGTATAGTGCGAGTGGGGTCCCCTCCGGCACTGTCTGCCTGCTTGATTGGCTGGGTCAGACCATGTGGTGTGGAAGCCCGATGGTGGCGGCGGGAGACACATAAACATGGAGGCCATCTTTCACGAGAGGGTGAGTGAGCCTTTTGCCTTCCCTTACAGAAGGTGAGGTGTGTGTGAGGTAAAAAAAAAAAAAAAGGCAAAGTGAGAGAAAAGAAAGGCGGCTGGTGTGGAAGCTTGCCTGACAGCGAAACTTCGCTGTTTCAGTTCCTTGGGTAGTTCAAAGGCTGGGATGTTTACAAAAATCTCTTTTTAGTCTTTTATACTTTATATTCAAACTGCAGAGAGGAAGAATAAGAATAAAGCCAATGTCTTGTGATTTGGAGGTATTATTATTATTATTATTATTATTATTATTATTATTATTATTATTATTATTATATATTAATTATGTATTGGTCAGATGTAAAGGTAGACCTACAGTATAAGGTTTAATCAGATCTATTTATTAAATTGGGTTTAACTTAAAGGTAAATTAAAAGTAAACTGTTCACTGACAAAGTTTCAACTTTAATTTGTTTCAAGTCAATATCCATATTAAACTCCAAATGTAAATTTTTCCACCTTGTTCGACAACTTCTTAAAAATAATTCAATTTTACAAGCAACCAAATTTTGTTTTATTGGGCCAATTTCTACACAGAAAGCTGTCATTTTCACTCATTAAACTAAATGGGTATATGCCAGTGGTAAATGTCCCAAAAGATTAATAAAATTCCTTCTTGTAATTTAAAGTCACACAGTGCATGGTAACATTAATAGTATTAACTTACCTTGAACAAAATCCTAGCCTTTTAGATACACTAAAAATTGAAGGGGTTTTTTTTTCAACTACAAAGGTAAACCTTGTAAGGTAGGCAAGCCGGGGCCTGTATGACGTGTGTGAGTTCTGGCACCTTTTTTTTTTTTTTTTTACAAAAAAAGCACTGCCTGCAAGATGCCAACAATGGGGAACATTGGACTAAAGTTAATTGGACTAAATTTAGCCTAGCTGAGATGCCCATTCTGGATAACAGTTGCATTCGTTAGTTTGAGACTTTGTGTCTTGGTAGAAACAAAGTTTCCTTTAAATCTTTCTTTCTTTCTTTAGCAGTTTTAGCTATAACCTTTCCTTTAGATCCTCAAAACTAACTCCTGATTCTGATATTCTTTACTTCTGGTTTGCTTGGGTATTTTGTAATGTTCTTTCACTATACAGCATCATAATCTGATTTGGAAGCATCACTGCTTCAAACCGGAAGGCGGTCTTATCTTATCTTATCTTATCTTATCTTATCTTATCTTATCTTATCTTATCTTATCTTATGCAAAGACTTTATCTCTAGATAAGGCTCTAATGATGGGAAAGGATAAAAATAAGAGGAAGACCAGCCGCAAGATGGATGGACTGAGTTGCAAATAATCCTCGATTTACAACCACAATTGGGACCAGTTAGTAACAGTTACTTCTGTTACTAAGTTGTAACTCTGAATGGTTACTAAAAAAAATACCGTAGTTGTAAGTTGAGGACCACCTATACAGTGGCAATAAGTGTGCTGTTGGAAGACCTGAAGGTCCAGGTTCAGGCAGTAGGAGAAAATCTAAGTCAGGGGTCTTCAAACCTCAACATGCCTGGCTGAGGAATTCTGGGAGTTGAAGTCCACCAGTCATAAAAGGGCCAGGTTTGAAGACCCCTGATCTAAGTAGTCACTAAGAGTTGACAACAAGTTGATGGCACAGAATCAAGGTATTTTTACTGATTTGTCTCACTAATTTATCAACCACTTAAAATGTATGTGAAAAAGCAAGATATAAAACCATAAACAAATACCTAAAGATTAAGCCATTTCTGTGATCAGTCTTTGAGAGGAACCAAAACTCATGGCAGGAATCCAAATACTCAGCAACTTAAAACTTAACACAATTATGAACTTTTCCATCCTAACAAGTTTTCATTTCTGCATAACAGAAAATTTAGGATTTTGCTACATAGCTGATAATATAAATACTTTATTCTAATGTCTGAGCTTGGTAACATTTTGCTTGGATAGAAAAATCTAACTATATAATTATAATTATATAAAAATATAATATTTGAGTCATGATCACAACTGAGCCCAAAATTTCTATTGCTAAGACACAGTTGTTAAATGAGTTTTGCCCCATTTTATGACCTTTCTTGCCACAATTGTTAGGTGAATCACTGTAGTTGTTAAGTTACACGGTTGTAAAGTGAATGTGGCTTCCCCATTGATTTTGCTTGTCAGAAGGTCACAAAAAGTAATTACAAGATTCCAGGACACTGTAAATGTCATAAATAAGAGTCTGTTGCTAAGTGTCTGATTTGGATCAAGTGACCGTGGGGATGCTGCAATGGTCATAAGAGTAAAAATGGTCATGGATCACTTTTTTCAATGCTGTTGTAACTTTGAATAGTCACTAAATGAACCGTTGCAAGTCAAGGGCTACCTGTAGATTGTTCAAATACTGGTAGATTAAGAATTAGGCTTAAAACAGCAATGACCATCTCATGCCTTTGTGCAAAAGCAAAAAAAAAAAAAAAAGGATTTTATTACTAGGTAGGATCTCTGCTCCTTAGAATTCTCTCCGCAACTTGGAATGAATTATGCCTCCCCCATTGAAGATGAGAAATAACTCTGGCATTGGCAGTAACCTTAGAGAGTAAATTAGACTCTCTGAGCAATTGTGTTTCCCCAGCAAGTGTTAAGAAAAGGAAAATCCTGATAAGAGAGCAAGTAATAGCAAAGAGGCAGATGAAAGAGATTTATAGAACAACCTACTGTACTTCCAATCTTTTCTTTTTTACAAGAGAACATTTCCCATGGAGAATACTGAATAAACAGAGGTAGGCAAAATGGTGCCCACAGACCTCTCTGTCTCCAGGTCAGGGACATCTGAGAAAAGGGAGGGCAAAAAAGGCCAGGTAGTGGCCACAATCATGCAACTATAGATCTGCTCTTTTCTATATATTTGCACCATGACCGTGGGGATGCTGCAATGGTTGTACGTGTGAAAAACAGTCATAAGTCACTTTTTTCAGTGATGCTGTAACTTCAGTCACTAAACGAATGGTTGTAAGTCCAGGGCTACTTGTACACTCTATGTTAAACAACTGTTTAGAGAGAGTTGGGTGTTGGTTTTTGATGGAACACTATGGATAGCCAATATAAAAGGAAGTGCTTTTTAGAGCTGGGTGCACTTCAAGAACAATGACTCAAAAGAATAATTTCTGAAGCACTTGTTCAGAATTATTTTCAAAGCATGCAGAACCCTAGTATTATTTTTGGGGTGGGAAGGGACATAGGAAGTTTGTCTGAAATCAGGTGATGCCATTTCTACATTTGGTCCAGAATGACCTTCTTTAACAATGCATTTCCCACTGCCTGCTTGCACAGCGGCTTTACTGTATGCAACCTGGGATCCTTCAAAACGTTTTGGACAGAACTCTCAATATTTTCTACAAGGATTCTCCACTTGGAGCAAATAAGAGTTGTTTAAGAAAGAAAAAAACTAGCAGAATATCTGGTTAGTTGCTTCTGTTTTGGCCAGTTCCTAACTAAAAATAATGAGGTCCTTTACATGAAATGTTTTGGCATTTAAAACACATATTTGTGACTGAATTATGCTCATCTTTTATAATAATTTCTCTGAAAAGAAGAGAGGGGTCAAACTCTAATGCAGCGTTTTTCAAACTTGGCAACTTTAAGATGTGTGGACTTCAACTTCTACAACTGAATGTTGGCTGGGGAATTTTGGGAGTTGAAGTCCACTCATCTTAAAGTTGCCATGCTTGAAAAAAAAAAGTCTGTAATGAAAAGGAAATGCAAAGTGAAGGTGCGTTTGTGCCAGATGCTTGTTCCTTTTAAGTCTAAAGCATGGCCCAAGCAAATCAAGATTCCACAAACACCATAAAAGCTTTACTTCTTTCAAAAAAGCCAACACAGTGCTGGGCTGCATTAACAGAGGGATAGAATCAAGATCACGTGAAGTATTAATACCACTTTACAATGCCTTGGTAAAGCCACACTTGGAATACTGCATCCAGTTTTGGTCACCCCGATGTAAAAAAGATGTTGAGACTCTAGAACAGGGGTGTCAAACTGCTGGCCCGCAGGCTGGACGCGTCATCCCGAAGCCACGCCCACCCCATTGCCAGCAATGGCAAAACCGTCCTGATACGTTGCGCGACATCATGTGACGTCGCGAGTTTGACATGTCTGCTCTAGAAAGAATGCAGAGAAGAGCAACAAAGATGATCAGGGGACTGGAGGCTAAAATATATAAGGAACGGTTGCTGGAATTGGTTATGTCTAGTTTAACGAAGAGGACGAGGGGGGACATGATAGCAGTGGTCCAGTATCTCAGGGGCTGCCAGAAAGAAGAGGGAGTCAAGCTATTCTCCAAAGCCCCTGAAAGCAGGACAAGGAGCAATGGATGGAAACTAACCAAGGAGAGAAGCAACCTAGAACTAAGGAGAAACTTCCTGACAGTGAGAACAATTAACCAGTGGAACAACCTGCCTCAAGAAGCGGTGAATGCTCCAACACTGGAAGTTTTTAAGAAGAGACTGGACAGCCATTTGTCCAAAATAGTATAAGGTTCCTGTCTGAGCAGGGGGTTGGACTAGATGACCTCCAAGGTCCCTTCCCAACTTTATTATTATTATTATTATTATTATTATTATTATTATTATTATTATTATTATTATTATTATTATTATTATTATTATTATTATTATTATTATAACACATTTACCTTCCCTGGCAGCCTGGACAGCGTTGTCTAAGAAATGTATCACCAGCAACAACACAAAATAGCAGGCTCAAATGTTTATACATAAATATATTTGATTTCCATAAGCATTTCAACTGGGACATTTGTTAAGCAGCAATTTCCAAAAACAGATTCCAAATCATCTCATCAAGCCACAGACCATGACTTCCTCCATCTTCTCATCCAGTGTTCCTCAGAATTCTATCGCTGGCTGGGGAATTCTGGGAGTTGAAGTCCGCACATCTGCAAACTACCAAGGTTGAGACGCACTGTTCTCATCTATTATCCTTGGCTAAGTGAATATTGCTTACTAGTAGCTATGACAAGTTGGATCAAGCTCCTTTCCAAGACAGTCCTTCTGGGCGTTGATGTCAGAACACTGTACATGAATTATTGCAAAATAATAAAACATCCATTTTGCCAGTTCTTTTAGATACTGTAACTTGAAGGAAGACCTAGAAGACCCAGCATAACTACCTTGTTCTAACATAGTCCAGGACTGCTCTTCATCATACATGACAAGTTAGTAACCTGCCTGCTTTGTCCAGAACTAGCTTGCCTGCTCATGGGCCGTGGAGTTCATAGCCAGAGATTCTGTTGTACAGGCAGATTTCCCCAGTTCAAACTCGATTCATCTCCCATTTTGAATGGCCAAATCACGAGGAGCAAGAACGTTTTCTATGTGAGATTCTGAAATCAGCTGCCAGTTGGGCACACAATGCCAGGCTAGATGAACAAACAGTGGGACCCAAAGCTCTGCATTTGCCAAATCCACAAATAGAAGGATCTTACTGAATTTAAGTTTCAGGCTATTATAAGTCCATTATACTGTCCAACACCATAAGCCCTATAAAAACTACTATAATGGTTTAAGCCATTGACGTTCCGTGTTCCTAATTTGAAGGTCTTTGAACAGCAGAGCGATCTCTTTTCAATAGGAACTGTGTCAATGGCTGGGGGGACTATTAGGATTTACCCCATCCGCATCATAGATATTCCTGCTACTATGATACAGATCGTCCTCGATCACAATTGAGCCCAACATTTCTGTTAAGTGAGAAATTTGTTAAGTGAGTTTTGCTCCATTTTATGACCTTCCTTGCCTCAGTTGTTAAGTGAATCACTGCAGTTCATAAGTTAGTAATATGGTTGTTAATTGAATCTGGCTTCCCCATTGGTTACCAAAGGTGATCACATGACCTTGGGACACAGCAACGATCATAAAATTCAGATGCCCAGCATCTGAATTTTGATCACATGATCATAGGGATGCTGCAAAGGTTCTAAGTGTGAAATGTCATAAGTCATTTTTTTCAGTGCCATTGTAACTTTGAACGGTCACTAAATGAACTGTTGTAAGTTGAGGACTATCTGTAGTCTCTTTGCTCTTCCCCTGTAGCTTTATTGGTGCCTGCCAGACAGGGGTACCTTAGCTTCCACACTTCGAGTCGATCTAAAAAGTCAATTTTTGGTGGGAAAAACCGGAATAGATCTTTCTCCAGGCCAGAGCTGAGTTGGCCAGTATAATAGGCTTATAATACCCTTGGCCAGTATACCTACTGAACTTTCCACTGAATATCATTTTCAGGAGAGAGGACCGTGACCCTGATCCTTCTGTTAGAAGCACATAGACCTCCCAGGTGATGTGGCACCTGTGCATCTGATTACAAATTTGTTTCACCCCAAACCAGATGATCCGGTTTAGCCTTCATTTCAGACTTTTTCAGCTTGTCACTTCCTGCCATACTACACAAACAATACCTATATACAACACAGCACTTTCCATCAAGGATAACTGAACTTTGATTGATCATAATATATACAGAACTGTCAAAAGTGGCCACTTGTGAAGATCTAGCGTTCAAATGAAAGAATGGCTACTTTTTCATCTGTTTCTTTTTCCTGAGCTGCTTTGGTACTGCCAAACACGCCTATAATTATCTTATGCAATTAAGCATAATTGTTGACAAAATCCGACACACTGGAGTGATAGCAGTGGTTGGATTCAGCCAGTTCACACCAGTTCGGCAGAACCGGTAGCTAATTTTTTGTTTTCCAGGCCCAGAACGGACATCCGGAAGCGGCATCCACACAGAGAACCCGTTGTTCACATATTTGAATCCCACCACTGAGTGACAGACTCAGTGTCTCTGACACTATTTATTTTTTGTTCACATTTCTTGACTGACAGGAGTCAGTCTTGGCTCTTGGCAACTGCCTGGACATGTCTCTCCAGTCTTTCTGGGAAGGTTTTTCAGAAGTGGTGTGCCCTTGGCATCTTCTTTCTAAGGCTGAGAGCAACTGGCCCAAGGTCAACCGGCTGTGCTGTGCTGCCTAAGGCGGGACTAAAACTCACCGTTTTAGTTCTAGCCTGCTGCCTTAATCACTAGATCAAACAGGCTCTCAGCCAGTGGCGGCATTCAAATATGTGAACAATCGGGTCTCTGTGTGGATGCCGTTTCCGGAAGTCCATTCTGGGCCTGGACAACAAAAAATTAGCTACCGGTTCTGCCACAGTGGTGCAAACCGGCTAAATCCCACCACTGCTCTCAATACTATCTTATCCTTGGGCAAATTTTTTGCATTCCATTTTTAAGAATAATTAATTGCTGACAGCCAGCAACCTGTAGGGCAAAGTTTCTTTCCAGTAGTTTCTTACTGGTGATCCCCAGTTCTGTAGAACGTGGTGCATCAGGAAAGACTTTGGGCATTACACAGGATACGGAGGGCTTTACCAAATGCAGCACAGTTGATTTATCACATTTTGAAGTACATACAGGTAGTTCTCTACTTACGATCACAATTGAGCCCTAAGTTTCTGTTGCTAAGTGAGACAGTTGTTAAGTGAGTTTTGCCCCATTTTACGACCTTCCTTGCCACAGTTGTTAAGTGATTTACTGCAGTTACGTTAATAACATGGTTGTTAAGTGAATCTGGCTTCCCCATTGATTTTGCTTGTCGGAAGATTGGAAAACGGGATCCCATGGCCCCGGGACACTGCACCCGTCATAAGTATGAACCAGTTGCCAAGCATTTGAATTTTGATCACATGACCCTGGAGTTGCTGCAATGGTTGTTATGTGTGGAAATTGGTCATAAGTCACTTTTTTCAGTGCTGCTGTGACTTTGAACGGTCACTAAGCGAACTGTTGTAAGTCGAGGACTACCTGTATGTGAAATATATTAATACGCATTACACCTAAATACACTCCTTCGTTCCGTAGATCTAAAATTATCTACTAACTCATTGTGTAAAAAAGCAGAATATTCTGTCTTTGTAAGTCAAGCAGATATTATCACTGATTTTCTGCAAATCAAGATTTGCAAAAGAAATGTGCAAGAGTTAGTTGAAACTGTATAAATATAAATACGGCTATACCGGTTATGGCGAACCTTTTAGAGACCGAGTGCCCAAACTGCAACCCAAAACCCACTTATGTATCGTCGGGTGCTGGGTGGGCGTGGCCCATTGGGTGGCCGTGGCCGTGGTGGTAACGGCAGACTGGGTGGGACTAAAAAGTTCAATCAATCAATTCCAACTTTGCGAGATCTTTTTTTTCCCGCAAGTTGAAATTGATTGATTGATTGAACCATTATTTTTTTTTGCACATGGTGGCGGAGGCCTAAAGCGAAAAGGTTTTATAAAACCCAGCTGAAGGCCTAGGACTGGGGCGATGGCGTGTGTGCCCACAGAGAGGGCTCGGTGTGCTACCTGTGACACACGTGCCATAGGTTCGCCACCACAGGGCTATACTGTATAAATGTTTTAAATAAATAAACAAACAAACACCATCTGCATTTATTCTCCCATAATCTTCACCTTAAAATGAGGCTTTGGGAGGCATTTCTTAACATCAAAGACCTTTTATAGTTCTCTCCTTTGTTGGACTTGACATATAGACCTTATTTAATTTTTTTCTAGTCTCATTTCCATTTTATCAGCTGACCCTCAAATTCTGACCCTATGGTATATACAGTACTTGACAGTGGATCAAAATATTAAATGTAAATAAATAAATAAAATTAGGATTGGCTTTAATAAGTGGTTTCTGTTGATTATGGGTTTGATGGTATTTATTTAAGAAACTTTTTTTAAAAAAAGACAAGCATTAAAACCAGCTGTTGAAAAATGAGTTGAACATAATGAAATTGGTTTTGCACTGGTTTGTGCAAAAGTAAAAGAGTAAGCAAATAAAAAAGGAATTATGGAATCTGGCACAGACTTACACAGAGATGCAGCAATTAATCGATACCTTTTTTTCAAAAACAAAAATCACAGTGCATGAAACATAATCGTTAATTTATCCTAGGATGCTCGATTTGCAAACACATCTGATTTTTAACATTTCAAAACATTTAAAAAAGTTTTTCCTTTTAATTACTGGAACTGGGAGTCAGGAGTATGTCCTTCTTGATAAGAAAAGCACAGAAGATAAGGGGGGGGGAACCCACTATAAGATTTGCAGTGTAATGTCTGGATCTTTTCTCAACCAGGCCTCCCTTCATTCTGATGGGATTTCAACTTTCACCTTAAACAAATTAAACCTTAGGGAGATAAAGAATTATACGTGTTTACAAAGCAGCTCCTTCGATTCATTCTTTATTTCTGTTTACTTTTCTCTTTTTCCCTTAGCGCATTCAAGCCATTCATGAAGCTATCAGGCAAGATAAATGTGAACAACGTTTTTCCACAATAGTGAAACTTATCCAGCTGAGAGAATGACGACAATATACTGATATACATGTTAATATTTATAATGTCTGCATTCACAAACTTGTTTGTTACAGAACTGGTTGAATTCTTCTAAAAAAGAAACAGCACCTGTAGTCCTGATCTGCTTTCAGACTAAAAGCCCATAAAGGTAGTCCTTGACTTACAACAGTTCATTTAGTGACCGTTCAAAGTTACAACAGTACTGAAAAATGTGTCCTAAGGTCACAGTTATGACCTTTGCAGCATCCCCATGGTCATGTGATCAAAATTCAGATGCTTGGCAACTGGTTCATATTTATGACTGCTGCTGTGTCCCAGGGTCACGTGATCCCCTTCTGACAAGCAAAGTCAATGGGGAAGCCAGATTCACTTAACGTATGTGTTACTAACTTATCAACTGCAGTGATTCACTTAACAACTGGGGCAAGAAAGGTCATAAAATGGGGCAAAACTCACTTAACAAATGTCTCACTTAACAACAGAAATGTTGGGCTCAATTATGGTTGTAAATCAAGGACTACCTGTAGTGAAAGCTTTATTTTAGAGTCAGTAGGTAGAATTTCATCTTTCTTTAACTGTAAACCTACTGTGCTCTTCCTGTGCTCATTCCCTGAGGGCATCTTCAAGAATAAAGAAATAAAGAACATTAATATTCTTTTTAAAGAATAAAGAAAGAATTAAAGAATAAAGAACTTAAAGAATAAAGGAAGAAGTAAGTAAAGTTGGCTTAGAATTAAGTTCAACTCTTGATAACCTGAGTGGACATATCTATGTTCCTTTCTTGGCAGATGCAGAAAGGGATTTACCACTATTTCTCCCAAATGCTTTTTTGATAACCCAGATTAGCCAACAACCATAAAACATCCAGGGAGTTCCCCTTGCAGGAGCTAACTAATCCTACTTAGTTTCTAGATCAGGGGTCTCCAAACTTGGCAAGTTTAAGACTTGTGGACTTCAACTCCCAGAATTCCTCAGTCAGCCATGCTAAGATCTGACGTCCACTAGTCTGGACCAAGTTTGCCAAGTTTGGAGACCCCTATTCTAGATCAACTGAATTGCCTAGCTCTTGCCTTCTCTGTGGCTTTGTCCCTACTACAGTATGCATATTTAAATAATGGAATTTTTTGCCATCAAATGCACTGATGGCCATTAAAAAAATGTATTTACCTATTTGTTATATTTAGATGGCTGCCTGTCTCATGTGAAGTGATTCTGGGCAGCATACGAACAGCCTATAAAAACAATTTTAAAAACATTAAAAAAAAATAAAAGTTAATGTCATTATGGAAAAGGTTAAGAGGGCACCAGATATGAACAATGGAGACATCTCATCACATTGTCATTCCTTTGTGACCTCCGTCCCCACCCCAGGACTGTTGACACTATCGGGATGTCAGGGCCTAAACCCAGTCCCAAAAGGCAACTGAACTCTCTTGGGATTTTTTTTCTCTTTAAAATGTTTTGCTTTTCATCCAAGAAGCTTCTTCAGTTCTAACTGAAGAAGCTCCTTGGTTGAGAAGCGAAATGTTTTCAAGAAAAAAGCCAAGAAAGTCCAATTGCCTTTTGGAAAATGAAATTCAATGGTGAAAAAAGCAAGGTTCTACATTTAGGCAAGAAAAACCAAATGCACAAGTACAGCATAGGTGGCACCTTGCTCAATAGTAGTAACTGTGAGAGGGACCTCGGAGTCCTAGTGGACAATCACCTAAATATGAGCCATCAGTGTGCTGCAGCTGCCAAAAAAAGCCAACTCAGTGCTGGGCTGCATTAACAGAGGGATAGAATCAAGATCACGTGAAGTGTTAATACCACTTTACAAGGCCTTGCTAAGGCCACACTTGGAATACTGCATCCAGTTTTGGTCACCGCGATGTAAAAAAGATGTTGAGACTTTGGAAAGAGTACAAAGAAGAGCAACAAAGATGATTAGGGGACTGGAGGCTAAAACATATAAGGAACGGCTGCTGGAATTGGGTATGTCTAGTTTAATGAAGAGAAGGACGAGGGGGGACATGATAGCAGTGTTCCAATATCTCAGGGGTTGCCATAAAGAAGAGGGAGTCAAGCTATTCTCCAAAGCGCCTGGAGGCAGGACAAGAAGCAACGGGTGGAAACTAATCAAGGAGAGAAGCAATCTAGAACTAAG
>NW_015388030.1:73509-116631 GCF_001527695.2 Protobothrops mucrosquamatus
ACCATTTTTCATAAAAACATGGTAAATAGGCAATTAGATAACTTCGGTTTTTCAGATGTTGTCTACCTCTGCAGGAATCACACTAAAATGTAACATGATGCTGGCAAACCAATATATTCCCTAGTTTAAAATTTGCTAGAGCATCCACTTTTTTTGTAGGACATGATGTTCTTCCTTCATTAGTTACCATCTTGACAAATTCCCCTAAATTTAAGTTTTTCTGCTGAGATACTCACTTTAGTATTGTTTCCTTGAGTAACTGCCTATGTCAGTGATGGTGAACCTTTTAGGGCCACGCACCGCCTCCATGGCCCACCGCAGATCACCCAGGTGGCCCAGCAGCACCATAGTGGCCATGCCCTCTGCACTCCGCACATCATCTGTGTGCTATGAGACATGAGGGTGGAGTCTTGTCCCCACTGCCATGTGCTTGGCTGTGCTGCTCCACGTGGTCCGCGTCCAGGGGGATGCTGGTGAGGGGTCTGCGGGGGGAGGCGGGGCTCGGGCGACAGCACGCGTGCCCACAGAGAGGGCTCTGAGTGCCGCCTCTGGCATGTGTGCCATAGGTTTGCCACCACTGGCCTATGTCTTTAAAACATAGACAACCAAAATACATTACATTACAACAGTGATATTCCTCTTCAGTCTCTTTTATAACTTGATAACTGTCAAGGAGCACTTGATACATCTTAAAATTACCCTGATGCGGTGTGCTTGTGAAATAACTGAACATAACTCGAAGGGAGGGTGGATGTTATTATTTTAGTAGAAAATTGCTGGTTGGTAGCTTCCAGCTTCAGCTCATTACTCATACCTGAATGAGGTTATATGCAAACTATTGGGTTAGACTTAGAGGCATAACATGCTGAGAAGACAGACAATGGAATTTATACAAGTGAAAAAAGAGCTTTGGAGGTTAAAGACCAGAATAAATGCAGTTAACTTTCGGGAAAACACAGTGATGCCTTTTGGATTAAGAAAGTTTTAAGCAGACAGTTCCATGTAGTTATAAATTTTGCTGCTCCCCAGTATGATGGTTTCATCATGCTTGGCTGAAATAAGTTTCAATCATCTTTCTAAGTGGGTTTGGGCTAGGAGAATCAGCGACATCTGGTGTAGGAAGGACCAGCTTGCCTCCCGAAGTTGTGGGTGCTCCATCACTGGAGGTTTTCAAGAAAAGATTGGGCAACAATTGGAACTCTTGCCTTGGGCAGGGGGTTGGCCTAGAACAGGGGTAGGCAACCTTGGCTCTTTTATGACTTGTGGACTTCAACTCCCAGAATTCCTGAGCGGCTGGCTCAGGAATTCTGGGAGTTGAAGTCCACAAGTCATAAAAGAGCCAAGGTTGCCTACACCTGGCCTAGAAGACCTCCAAGGTCCCTTCCAGCCCTATGATTCTATGATGCTATGAATGCTATATGAAATGGAAAATGTCTTACAGCGTTCTGTTCTTGAAGAAGTGCCTAACCAAGAGGGGTGAAATGCTATTTTACTAATAACTGATTCCAGAAACACCCTATATTATTAAAGCAGACTGAGATATATTTCACATTTTATAAAAGAAAAGTCATATCCAGTTAGGTTGCTTCAGGGTAATGCAACAAATTTTCTTAATAGAAGGGGACGACAGAGAATGAGGTGGCTGGATGGAGTCACTGAAGCAGGAGGCGTGAGCTTAAATGGACTCCAGAAGATGGTAGAGGACAGGAAGGCCTGGAGGAACGTGGTCCATGGGGTTGCGATGGGTCGGACACAACTTCGCAACTAACAACAACAACAACACTGGATTAAACATAATAACTACCAGTAGGAAATATTTCCTGTTTTATTATTTATTTTCATTGGTCCTGAATCTCTCTGGATTTAGTTTCAAAGAAGAACTGTGGGTTCTAACATGATAAGACAGTGAGACAATTTCTTCTCTATCCAAATTTTCCATTTCATGATGTGATGTATCTCTTTTTTGGTCCCATGACAGTAAATTGAAGGAATGATATGAGAGTAACTGTCGCACAATACAATTACACGTTACACAGGAGGTTCCACAGAGCAGGAAAATATATTTGGACCTATTTTTCCTTTTCTCCCAGATGCAAAAAAAAGTATATTTTAGAACTCAACAAATCAAATTACTTGAAGTAAGGTTTGCAAATGAATTGATAAAAAAAAGGATTCCTCGCCTACGTTATCACACACCTTTTCCTTATATTTGATTTTTGATACATTGATAATCTGGAAGGGAAGAGGGAAACAAAGAAACAAACCAAGATTTTTTTCAAGTTATTCATCGAGAAGAGAGGAAATCTAACTCACTACAGATGAGCAACCATCATTTTACCATGTTAAAATCCAGCAAAAATCTAAGAGCAACAGAAAATGTGTAAGTGAATTATTTCACCAAGGAAGAATGGGATAATAACATTTGGACAGGTAAGAAATGAATCTCTACTCCCAGGCCAAACATGACTTCAAGATTTCATCGTGTTGAGCATTGGTCCTCAGAGAACAATCAAAAGCCAGGATATCATTACAAGAAACAGGCTGATGGCACCAGTGACGTTTCTGTAATACACACAAATAGCATATTGATTCAATGTGCCTGAATGAGATGGAGCTATTGAGCTCCCCTATAACACAGGAGCATCCAACCTTGGCAACTTTAAGACTTCAGCTCCCATAAATAAACCCAAATGTGTTTTTCTGCTCTGTGCAATATCTTGTGCAATGTGGAATTGCATTGTGGGATAGTTATTCTCTCGCCAGTCTTTCAATTACTTTCATGGGACCAAAAAAGAAAGATAATACATCATGAAATAGAAAATTTGGATAGGGAGAAAAATGTCTCACTCTCTTACCAGCTTAAAACCCACAGCTCTTCTTTGAAATTAAACCCAGAGAGATTCAAAACCAATCAAAATAAATAATAAAACAGGAAAACTTCCCTAGCTATTATTTTTAATCCAGTTATGAACTGATTTACTAAGAAGATTTATTGTATGACCTTGAAGCAACCTAATTGCATGCTGGCTGGAGAATTCTGGGAACTGAAGTCTACAAGTCTTAAAGTTGCCATGGTTGGACACTCCTGGCTTAAAAAATCATGCCAATAAGTCTTTTGAAATTGCGGCTAGCCTGTCCACCCGCCCATCTGCCTGCAAAGAGGAATCAGCAAACTGTTACCCTTGTCAAGAATATCTGCAAAATAATAAATCAAGATTGTTCTACTGTTAATCTTGCTTGCCAAAATTATATAAAGGCAATCTCACCCTCCCCAAAGACCTGGTGTTTGGGGGGGGGAGGCATTTTTTGGGTCAGCCTATAAGTCATGAGTTCAGAGTTCAGTCACAAACTCAAGAGGTGCAAAACCAAGGATTACATTGGATTGAACTAAAAAAAATATTGTAGCTTTTTAAATATAAGGTTATTAATATTTGATAATTTACCATATTGTAGATAAAAATAACAGAAGAATATTTTTATTATTATTATTATTATTATTAATAATAATAATAATAATAATAATAATAGGCAGGGAAGCCTATACCATTTTGGACAAATGGCTGTCCAGTCTCTTCGTAAAAACTTCCAGTGTTGGAGCATTCACTGCTTTTGGAGGCAGGTTGTTCCACTGGTTAATTGTTCTGTCAGGAAGTTTCTCCTTAGTTCTAGGTTGCTTCTCTCCTTGATGAGTTTCCATCCGTCGCTTCTTGTCCTGCCTTCAGGTGCTTTGGAGAATAGCTTGACTCCCTCTTCTTTGTGGCAGCCCCTGAGATACTGGAACACTGCTATCATGACACCCCTCGTCCTTCTCTTCATTAAACTAGACATACCCAATTCCAGCAACCTCTCTTTATATGTTTTAGCCTCCAGTCCCCTGATCATCTTCTCTGCACTCTTTCTAGAGTCTAAGCATCTTTTTTACATCGTGGTGACCAAAACTGGATGCAGTATTCCAAGGCAATACCTTGGCCTTACCAAGGTATTGCAAAGTGGTATTAACACTTTACGTGATCTTGATTCTATCCCTCTGTTAATGCAGCTTAGCACTGTGTTGGCTTTTTTGGCAACTGCAGCACACTGCTGGCTCATAGTTAAGTAAATGTCCACTAGTACTCTGAGATCTCTCTCACAGTTACTTCTATTGAGCAAGATACCACCTATTCTGTACCTGTGCATGTGGTTTTTCTTGCCTAAATGTAGAACCTTACTTTTTTCACCATTGAATTTCATTTTGTTAGATAGCACCCAATGTTCAAGTCTGTCAAGATCCTTCTGTATCTTAAGCCTGTCTTCTGGAGTGTTGGCTTCTCTTCTCTTCTCTTCTCTTCTCTTCTCTTCTCTTCTCTTCTCTTCTCTTCTCTTCTCTTCTCTTCCCCTGCTCAGGCAGGAAACCCTATACCATTTCAGACAAATGGCTGTCCAGTCTCTTCTTAAAAACTTCCAGTATTGGAGGTTTTAAAAATGTTATTAGTATTTTAAGATATTTTATAGATTGGCGTTAAATTTAGAGAGAGAGGTGGTTGCATTGTTTTATCTTGGTATTAAAAGAAAATTGGAGGCCTTTCCTGTTATAAATTTTTTTATCTATAATTTTTCTCACCTTTAATTTATTTTTTTATTCCCTTTCCCTTTATGTTAGTTTATATTTTACTATTTGATGTCAAACTTCAATAAAGATATTATATGGAAAAAGAGATGCAAAACCAAAAAGTGGAGAAAAACTCATTACTTGTTATTGAACTACAGTCCCATCTAAGCAAAAAAAGCATCTCCACTGATGTTCTTGATTATATGAAGCCCAGCAGAGAAACAAGGCAAAGCTAAAAGGGGGTCCCAAAAGCAGAAGTGCGGGGAGAGGAGGGGGAAAAAGACCTTCTGAGTGGTAACTAAAAAGATACTGAGGCCCTTTGAGTCAAGCTTCATGCATATTTCTTGGCAGCTTTGCAGAAGAAGCTTGCCACTGCTTTGGCTTGGGATGTTCTTCCAACTTCCCAGTCTAACCAACAGTCCGGGCCTCTTTCATCTGAGTACCAACCAAACTGGGGAAGGTTTTTTTTTAAACTCTCAAAGAGGAATCAGGGGGCCAGGGGTCTTCCCTTGCCACTCTTCTGCCAGACAGAGTTTTATTTTGTATTCTTGATCGTGTAAAGACTAGGTCAGAGAAGAGGCTGTTTTCAGATGTGATTTTCAACTCTGGACCAATGGCTACTCAAGCAAGTGAATATACGCCTATGCCAGTGGTGGCGAACCTATGGCACGGGTGCCAGAGGCGGCACTCAGAGCCCTCTCTGTGGGCACACAGTCCTCTGTTGCCCCAGTCCTAGGCCTTCAGCTGGGTTTTATAAAACCTTTTTGCTTTAGGACTCCACCGGCATGTGCAAAAAAAAAAAAAAGGTTCAATCAGTCAATTTCAACTTCTCGCGGGAAAAAAAAGATCTTGCAAAGTTGGAATTGATTGATTGAACTTTTTAGTCCCACCCAGTCTGCCGTTACCACCGCAGCCACACCCACCCATGGGCCACGCCCACCCAATGGGCCACACCCACCCAGCACTCGACGATGCATAAGTGGGTTTTGGGTTGCAGTTTGGGCAGTCAGTCTCTAAAAGGTTCGCCATCACTGGCCTGTGCACCTTTCCTTTGTGACATCATATAATTGCTATTTCCAAGTAGAAAATCAATTACATTTTTGTATGCTGGTATGTAGAAAGTGGTTATTCTCGTTACATTTTATTATGCTCCCTCTTTGTCCTTTCATGCACTGCTGCAATGAGGGGTCCTGGATGCTCTCTGAGATGGGTTGTTTTTCTTGCAGACGTTTCATTACTGAAACTAGGTATCATCATGTTGTTACCTAGTTTGGGTAATGAAACGTCTGCAAGAAAAATAACCAGGCTCAGAGAGCAACAAGGACCCCTCATTTCTATCCTGAGTTACAAATATTCTCCTTTACGGATACACTGCAATCTTCTACTTTAAATGTTAACTCTGTTATGTGCGTGGCTGTGACTTAAATGAAGACATCTAAAGAAGCACACAGAAGAGAAGTAGCCAGTCTGGTGTCCTGTCACAACCCCCTGCTTTATACTCATGCTGTATGTGCCATGGTTCCGACAGACAGAGACGAATAAATATGGATTCTGGAGTCTGAACAATCTGTACAACACTGGATTGCCCTGCCTTGACATACTGTGCTCAAGATAGTACCTTGAGAAAGAAAGTGGTGGAGGGTTATTGGTGCAAACTAGAAAACAGGAGCAGCCCTCTGCAAAGATAAATAAACACAATATTTTAATATAGGGAGGAGGAGGAGATTTTTTTTTTAAAAAAAAACCTGAACATGAGGTTCTTCCCTACCTAATCCACAGCATTCCTCATTGGAGATGCTCTGTGTCTAATTCTGGCTCCTTGGCAAATGTCAAGGAACAGATGGCTAATGCCTTGTGACTGTAACTACTTACTGAGAAGTGGGTAATATTCAACATTGTATCTCCAGAAGAAGGTCCTTGGCCTAGGCCAGGGGTAGGCAAAGAAAAATCAATGGCAATGTTAAGGAAAACTTTTAAGTAATCTTTATTATCCACCCATTGATTTGCAGACCTCATGCACATATGCAGAGTCGGGAGGTATATAATTTAATAAATAGGTGCTATCAGGATCCAGCAGGAGAGGATATAGAAAAAGCGAACATACGAGATAAAACAAACAATTTGATAACTTTTTATGTTTCCTGCAAAAGGTCAATAAGGGTTTTCCAATCATCACTCCATTTACAGGATCCAATCTGGGTCAGTCATTGGGACCAGAGGTTTAGTCTTCCGAGTTTTTGGGCTCGTGCTGAAGCTTATCCTCAGGGAACTTCTCTCTACTGAGCCCTGGTGGCACAGTGGTTAAAATGCACTATTGCAGACTAATTCTGCTGACTGCCATCTGCCAGCAGTTCGGCAGTTTGATTCTTACCAGCTCAAGGTTGACTCATTCTTCCATCCTTCCGAGGTCGGTAAAATGAGGACCCAGATTGCTGAGGGCAATATGCTGACTCTGTAAACTGCTTAGAGAGGGCTGTGTATATAAGTCTAAGTGCTATTGCTATTGCTATTGGAAGATGTGACATTCCAGAAGTGAATGTGGACCAATCTCTGATCCCAGTGACCAATTCAGATTGGATCCTGCAACATAATCCTGGCATGTGTATATTTGCCTTCATTCGTCACTAAATTTAGACAATGACCTATCTCTAATTAAAACAGTCAATTTGGCCATTGTAAATACGTGCCTTTGCCAAGCACCAGAATTTTGATCACATGACCACAGGGATGCTGCCATGATCCATAACTCACTTTTTTTAAGTGCAGTTGTAACTTCTAATAGTGGCTAAACCATTGTTATACGCTGAGCACCACCTGTATGTAACTTGACAGCAACTATTTTAATAATATAACACACAGGGCCAACTTTGCTATGGTCAATCAAGATTGTGGTGAGGATTTCTTTTTAAAACACTCCTTTCTGTTCACATGTTAAGCAACTTACATAGGTCAAGTTTCTACTAAAATTATCTGGGTTTCAAGCAGTGCTTTTTTTGTTTAAAAAAAAAAAAAGGTGCTGGAATTCACATACATTATACAACCCGCCTTGCCTACCCTACAAGGTTCCATCCAAAAAAGGTGCTGGAATTCCGTTCTGGGTATTCTATCACAAAAAAAAGCCCTGGTTTCAAGGAACAGGCATTTTCCTCCATTTCTGCTTGGAAACAATTGTATTTTGCTTCCCATCCAAAGCAATATAAATGCCTTTTTCTTTTTCCTTTATCTTGAGCTGTTACTCTGATTTCTAGATTATCTTGCTGTAGCAAACTGGAGTCAGCAGGAGAACTTTTCCTTATTATTTTTCATATTTAATCTGGAAAGAAAATGTTCCTGAAAAATAAAGCTAAATGTACAAAGTATACAGTATGTTAGTAGAAGAGCTAGGAAAAAAGACATTTGTAGCCTGTTGTAGCTTGCTACCTGGTTCATATCTAATTAACTTGGACTCCATATATAGTAATTACCTACATCAATGAAGATAGAATTAAAAAATAATCATGTGGCAATAAATTAAAAAGGAGGGTATAGAGACCTAGGAATCAGGACATAACTTTCTTTTTTCCCTAGATTAACGATGGAAATTTTTATGCTTCTTTAGCCATACAATTTTTTATCTGAAATCAAAAGTAATAATAATAAAAAAGAAAAATATTAAATGCAAAACAGGAACCAGACATATCCATGCCTACAGAACAGGGGACAGGACGTATCCCTTCTTAACTGCTTTTTGGCTCCAGCTTATCCCAAACGGTGCCAGCTTAGAAAACCAATAAGTCCAATGAAGAAGTTTTAGAAAAGAATAGCTTTTTAATTAGATTAATTGAACGTATCCCTTAATTTCTGGAACAGCTGGCTTTAGTCTGGTGTTCAGTAAATATTTTGAACTACAGCTGTCATCATTACAACAAAAAGCACTGGCTAGGGATAATCTCAATGCTAGCTTTAAGGATGCTTTAAACATACCATCAGTACATGGTTCCTAACCACAGAATGCAGTATGGGATGAATGCATGTTGTAAAAAAAAAAAAGCTGATTCAAACAGCAGGTTCATTCAAATAATGATGCCTCATCCCTTCCTTCAGTTTAGTGGAAATAAGCAAATATAAGGTGGTTGGGAGATTCACACAACATCTCATTTGTGAATGATGAGCAAGAGTCAGAGAAATTACGCTGTAAGCAACTCAAGAGTGAAAGATCTACAAAACATATGCATGCCCTATTATTTTGAACTGGTCTGGAACTGCCTGTCAATTACTGTAGATGTAGATACACTGATAATTAAACAAGTAGACACTGAGGTGCAGGTGATGAATTGGAAATGTGGGTGAAACCTTCACTTCTGGAGTTGCCTCACATTAGTAGGATAAAGCAGTAAATCTATCCACTAACCAATTTTAGCAACCCATATTTATTTGGGAGACACTGACTAGAACATAGAACTCAATTGTTAATCTGCACACTGCAATTTAGATCTCTGAGCTAAGGCTGCCAACCACTCTTAAATAATTATCCATTTTGGTCTGACCTAAAATTGAGACTGCCGGCTATAGGTGTCTGCTCACCCACCAATATTGTGCAGAATAATACAGGGGCATTTCTAGCACCTGGAATCGCACTTCTCTTCTCCAGACCTTTATTATATATTATCAAGGCTTTTCTCCACCAGCTGTTACAGATGTTTGAGAATTTCACCTAGCATTCTGCAATTTGGTGTAAGACAATTTAATTTGCACTGCTCCAGCCAATGTGCAAATTAGAACACACATCTTCAAACCCTGCAAGATAAACCGTGACTTTAAATACATACCAAAATGCACAGAAAAGGGGGTTTTACAGTAAGTACTATAAGGGTTAAATTTGTATTTTCAGAAAAAAACACATCAGACTAAGAAAGTAAGTACAAGTGCTCCTCGACTTAGGACCACATTTGAGCCCAAAATTTATATTGCTAAGTAAGACATTTGTCAAGTGAGTTTTACCCCAATTTATGACCTACCTTGCCACAGTTGTTAAGTTAGTAACATGATTGTTCAATGAACCTGGTTTCTCCATTATCTTTGCTTGTCAGAAGGTTGCAAAAATTGATCACATGACACTGGGACACTGCAGCCGTCATATATATGAGTCAGCTGCCAAGCATCTGAATTTTGATCACATGACCATGGGGATACTGCAACGGTCGTAAGTGTGAAAAATGGTCCTAAATCGTTTTTTTCAGGGCTGTTGTAACTTTGAACAGGCACTAAATGAATGGTTGTAAGTCAAGGACTACCTGTACAGAGATATCTTTTCCTGAGAATTAAACATCTATAGATTAATTAAATGAGCACAAACTAATATGGATTAGAAATAAATCGATAAGAAAGAAAGAAAGAAAGAAAGAAAGAAAGAAGGAAGGAAGGAAGGAAGGAAGGAAGGAAGGAAGGAAGGAAGGAAGGAAGGAAGGAAGGAAGGAAGGAAGGAAGGAAGGAAGGGGGAGGAGAGGAGAGGGGAAGGGGAAACGAAGGGGAAGTGAAGGGAAAGCGAAGGGGAAGGGGAAAGGAGAAGAGAGGAGAGGAGAGGAGAGGGGAAAGGAAAGGAAAGGAAAGGAAAGGAAAGGAAAGGAAAGGAAAGGAAAGGAAAGGAAAGGAAAGGAAAGGAAAGGACTACTCTAGAACGTCACATTATAGCAGTTGAGAAGGAACCAGCTTTATTGTGGCATAGGATTAAAAAACAACAGCAACTTTATTCTATTCATTTAAAGATTTCCTGGGAGGGAAAAAAATCCCTTTCATCATACCAGCTTAGATAGCATGTAAAAATATGCCAGGACTTCTGCATGCAGATTTTAGCCCCAGCAGTCAGTACTTTGATACCTTGTTGAATTAGTTATCAACAATATAATTAATTTTTGAAACAAGGCAACAATGTATTTAAACATTTACAGCAATTGTAAAAACTGTTTATTTACTGGTATTTTATCTTCCACCCACTATGTGTTTTCTCGATTTCTTTCTTTTTTTCCTTTTGTGTTGGCATTTATCTTCCTTTACTCTTCCAATGTTTTATTTCTTTTTTTAAGAGAAAGTGAAATATTTGGGATGATATAGGAAATTCACCAGAAGCCGCCTTCTGTGGAGTCAGACCATCTGTCTGCTTAGTTCTATATTACCTGCACAACGAGAAGGCTCTAACATCTCCAGACCTGCTTTACTGGTCGATCCCCAAAGTGTAGCCAAGAATGTCTTGCTTTTTGAACAAGTACTTAGCTGCCACCAAGCCCAGTTCCTTCAAACATTTTGGAAAGAAATCAGAAAGAAAGCATAGTTGCACAGCAATATAGTACAATATAGTATATATATATATATATAAAGGTGCGGGAACTCACACACGTCATACAACCCGCCTTGCCTACCCTACATGGTTCCATCCAAAAAAGGTACCAGAACTCCGTTCTGGGCGTTCTATGACAAAAAAAAGCCCTGCAGGTAACCCTTGTCTTAGGACCACAATTGGGATTTTCTGTTGGTAAGTTAACTTCTTACTGTGCCCAATTTTACAATATTTTTTTGTCACAGTCAACTGCGTCAAGTGGTTTGTTAAGCAAATCTGGCTTCCCCTGTTGACTTTGCCCGTCAGAAGCCAACTGGGAAGGTTGCAAATGGCAATCACAGGACCTCAAGATGCAGCCATCATCGTATATGTATATGTGTGTGTGTGTGTGTGTGTACGCGTATGCATATGTGCGTATATATGTATATATGTATACACACACAAACACACACACCAGTTTTGAACATCCAACCATGGGGGATGCTGCAATAGTTATGAAGTGTGAGGACAGGTGTGTGTGTGTCTATATATATAAATGTATACACACACACAGACCCCTGCCCTCACACTTAAGAAGTATTGCAGCATCCCCATAATCGGATGTTCAAAACTGGGTGCTTGGCAACTGGCATCCAACAGTCATTAGGTGCGAGAACAGTTGTAAGTCACTGTTTTCAGTGCTGTTGTAACTCTGAGCAGTCACTAAACGAATGGCTGTACATATGACCACAGCTGAGCCCAAAACTGATGTCGCTAAATGAGAAATTTGTTAAGTGAGTTTTGTCCCATTTTACGACTGATGAAGAATATACACACAATACCTGATGTACCAAAAGCCAGGCTGCATAGACAATTTATTAGAAATATTATATCCGTGTTTCTTAAAGAGAGCCCTTATTTGCCAGATATTAAAGATATTTGCAAAAACATTAAAACAATATCACTTTTCTCATAATTATTTTTTGTTAAAAATGTAGCGATTTTCATAAAAAATGGTTTATTTATGTTCATGTTTAATATTGTTATTTTTACATGATTCAATAAATAAATATTCTACAAAACTAACAATTTTAGTTGTTAATTCAGTAAATATTGAGATTTAACCCAGACAAACAAAAGCTCTTTTTGGGATTCTCCATAATTTTTTTTAAAGTGGGAAGGGATCCTAAGAGCTAAAAGTTTAAGAAATATTGCATTGCATTAAATGTTTAAATTGGTTTCAATTTTCATCTAAACCCTTCTTTGCTTCTTTGACCCACAGTCTTTGAATATTTCTAAATTCAGCAACATTTTCTCTGGGAAGAAGTAATTAATAGCATTAATAAAACACATTGTGATTGACCTATGGGACCTGGCTGTTGGTGCTTTCTGTATACCTTCATGCTAAAAAGGTTTATGAGAGTCAAAATCACTTTTTAGAACCTTCTTTGTTTTTAAATTGCTTGCCTCTTTAGGGATTTGAGTAAACAAGAGTAAAGCTCCCAGTTGTGGATAACTTGCATAAGGTGAGTGCTCAATAAGGTGAGTGCTCATAAGTGGATAACTTGCATAAGGTGAGTGCTCAATAAGGTGAGTGCTCATAACTTGCTAAGTTATCAAGTAATTAATATTGTTTTACTGTCGTTTCTGAAGTCAGCCAACTGTAACCTATTCCACAAATCAAGGTTAAACCAAAATGTGGCTTAGGCCAACATATGAATGGATTATTGATTCGGTCATTTGACCATATCAAAAATATAAAAAGAACACAAAAATACAAGTAGACACAAGGACATGTTCACATTAAGTCATCACCCCTACAGTTAATCCCAATCTGATCTAAATATTCCATCCCCTTTGAAATGGCCTTTGACAGTTGAAAAGAACTTTGAAGTTTAATTAACTAAAACCAAACTTCATTATCTTAACATTAGGTACCCTACTGATTAAACATATATGCTGCCCATCCCGCCATCTGAATATTTCAATATTAGTCTTGCCTATGATGTCTGCCATCTGCTTTGAAGTTTACAAATGCAATAAGTTAAGAATAAAAGTAGCAACATCATTTGCAAGCCGTCAGTTCGTAGCAGCAGCTGCAGCATTAGACAACTTTGAAAGATCTCCAAAAGGTAAGTGGAATTGGAGCTGCTGAGCCCTGGGATAGAAGGCTGGCCGGGGAACTTGAAACATCTCAAAATAAGGCAAAGATGAACCAATTCTTTCCTAATATTTCCAAGAGAGCTGCAAAGACATGTCCTGAAGTAACCAGGAGTCAAGCTTGACACAACACAGTCTTTATTTAACAACCAATCCTCTCGGCAGAAACCACCCTGTCTCTCTACAGTTCAGAACTTGAAATTACCTGAAATTAAATGTTGGGTAACCAAATACCCCTCCATCCAAGCATAGTTAGAGATTCCCTTCTTGATTTTCCCCCATGGTTTTCTCCTTCTGCCCCTCCACCAGCTAGCTTAAAAGACAGTAATTTGCCAGTCTTCCAAAATGCCAGGCAGGAAGCCAACTACAAACCATAGCAGGGGTCAAAGAGATGCTTGGAACTGAGCACTTGTTTAGCTACAGCTCAGCACTCCAACAGCCTCCTCCTGACTTCCACCAAATTCTACAGAGATGTTTTTTTTCCATTTTTCTCATCCATCACCTTCTAAGTCAGTGTTTCTCAACCTTGACAATTTTAAGGCATGTGGACTTCAACTTCCAGAATTCCACAGCCAGCAATGCTGGCTGTGGAATTCTGGGAGTTGAAGTCTACATGCCTTAAAATTGTCAAGGTTGAGAAACACTGTTTTAAGTCCAAGGCTGACCATCAATAAACAGCACTGAAATACTGCAGGGAAAATGTTTTTGACTCAGCAGCAGAAAAACCCTACAGTTCTCTGCTCATTTACCCAGGGACTGTATTCAGACAACCTTCTGACCAAATCGGTTACCTAATCAGTAACAGCACAACATGTGTGGCCTGGTGAATGTTAACCATTTAAAATTTTCTTGACTTACCATAGTATGTTGTAGGAACTTAACTCTATTCAGTTGATGAATCATACCGTACTACACTTGACCTTAGTCAAAAGGCCAAGAAGCAATTACAAAATAATTATTTAATCATGAGTAAACATGACTGTTTTGAATTATAATATACTGCTATTGTGGTTATTTTGTTTCGTACACTCACTAGAGTCCTTCAGGACTGAGGTGATCAATAAAGCATATAAATCCTATCAATAAATCCTGCTGGGATCCCTCCTTTGGTTGCAACTGAATTGCGGCTTTTCCAGAGCGCAGAGAAATGGATGCTTCAGCTTGTTTGGCATAGACCCCAAGGACTACAATAGTCAAAATTAGGATCACCCCCTTCTGATTTTTTATCCTCTTTTAGCTTATTTTTCTTGAGGGACTTTTCAAGTGCTGCATGTCAGCATTATTCCTTGGTGTTTCCAAGTTACAACAGAAACATTTTGTCATCGGAGGTCGGTTGCTCAGAAACACAGGAAGACGTTCTATCTCGGTGTACCATATTGGACCAGACTATCTAGATCAGTGGTTCTCAACCTGTGGGTCGGGACCCCATTTGGGGTTGATCGACCATTTCATGGGGGTCGCCAAGCAAGGCTGTCCGCCATTTTTTTTATCTGCCATTTTTTTTTGTCCACAATTTTTTCCCCTTTTCCGGCAGGTGCCTTACCTCCCTTGGGCTGGGCCAGCTGGTGGTCGGCCTGCTCCGTCTCTGCCGCTTGCCAGCTACGCCTCGGCCGGCGCAGGGGGCGGAACCACGCATGCGCGGCGCTCCCGGGCAGGGAAAGTCCTCGACTTACGACCGGCTGGGTAGTCCTCGACTTACGACCAGTTTAGTCCTCGACTTACGACCGGTTTAGTCCTCGACTTACGACCGGTTTAGTCCTCGACTTACGACCGGTTGGGGTCGCGGCATTAAAAAGGTTGAGAACCACTGATCTAGATGCCTATCAACTTCATATAACCTTCTATGCAATGAAGTGGCTTCTTAGGCTTCAGCGTAGAGCATTTCTTAATCTCAGCCACTTTAAGATGTGTGGACTTCAACTCCCAGAATTCCCCAGCAAATACAAACCAAATTAATATTGTGCTCACGTTCACTGAATTGTAGTTGGCTTAATAAATCATAGTGGGTTTTCTCACCAATTAGCTTGGTCAAGAAATCATAGTTAGCATGAAATCTGAGTGTCACTGAAGTCACATAGTTTGTATGTCCATAACAAACTATGATGTCAACATGTACCTCCTGTACAAATGATATGATTATTACATCAGGATGTCTGGGGCAATTATGTAAGTCACATCATTTGTACAACCACCCTATAACTACCTATAGTTCCTAAGAAAATCTTTTCTTGGTCTCTGCCTGCCTGCTAATTCTGGCCAAAGAATGCCCTGCAGCATACATTTAGCAATAGTTTTTCTGACCCAAGCAAATCACTGTAGACCAGAGTTGTTGTTTTTTTCCCCAAAATGGCAACTTTAAGATGTATGCATTTCAACTTCTAGAATTCCCTAGCAATTCTGGGAGTTGAAGTCCATGCATCGTAAAGTGACTGAGGTTGAGAAACATTGGCTTGGAAGGTTACGCAAACCTAGTTATTATGATTTATAGGGCTGGAAAGACTCCAACTTGAAATAAAAAGGAATTTCCTGCATGGGGACAGGTAACAGCATTCTGGAGTTTCACAGAAAGGTTTTTTTTCCCCCAGTCCTATCCAGATATGCTGTGGATTAAACAGGGCTCTTTCTTGTAAAGCAGGGGTCTTCAAATCTGACTCTTTTATGACTTGTGGACTTCAACTCCCAAAATTCCTCAGCCAGCGTGCCTGAGGAATTCTGGGAGTTGAAGTCCACAAGTCATAAAAGGGCCACGTTTGAAGACCCCTGTTGTAAAGCAATTACTTGCATTGCCAAATTCCCTAATAACACCATTCCTTTACAAGTGGCAAGCTCACTTCAGACTTTGCAGAGTTCAGCTGCAGAGATTTCAACTCTCTCTTTAAAATCTGACCAGACTAACCACAATTTTGTTTCCTGGTTTCTTTCCTCCATTTATAAATATATATTACAAAATAACTAGCCATAAATCTACAGGGGAGATCTCCTGCTAGGCTCCATTTAGGAATGTAAAGTTTGTTACAAGCCTCTTCCACAATATTCGTTCTTGCCTAAAAACCTGCACAACAGCACTTCCCCAACAGGCCAGTTCCTTAATTTTGTTGCGGATGGGTCAATGCACAAGAATGATACAGCAGAAGCAGTGTTCTCATTCAGGAGAAAGAACCTGTTTTCCTCCTTATTAAACAAAAATATTGTGCACAAGAGTTCTCCTCCTCAGTCTTAAATAACAGTCTCTGTTTTAGCAGGTATGCCCTCTAATTACTGTACCTGTCCAGTCTAAATCAGAAAAATAAATGTATAAGATTTCAGGCTATACAAAACAGGCACTGCTGAAAGTAATAAGCAACATGTTCAAAGATCATCTTGCAGCCTACTCATATTGGCATAAGTTTTCCATTTATAAGGCAAATTTTGATGGAGTACAAAAAAGGGCATTTTTTGCATATCAGTTGTACTGTTCTTTCCCAAATCCAACAGGCTTTATGTGACTTGGTGTATAAATATTAGGAGAACCAGCAAAGCTATTTTAGCTAGCTTCAGAAGCCAAATATAAAATCCAAACATAGATAAAGTGGGACATGGTTTTTTTCCTAAATCTCATCAGTGTCCCCTGCTGCCTAAATTCAGGTTATTACTTGCCTAAAAGAAACCTGGTCAGAAATATTCCTGACATGTTTCTCAGGAACACAGAAAGTTTTCATATTGTATTAGACCAGTGGCCTGTCAAGCCAGAATCAGCATAGCAACTTCAGAATTTTGGGCAACAGACTCTGCTGGTCATGTCAGATATTAAAAATGGGGCCTTCTCCAGGCAAAGGACCTGCTACAGAGCTGTCTTTTTCAGGAGTACTGCCTACACATACCTCTAATGAAAAAAGCCTAATCGACCAAGGTGTCAAATGAAGATCTCAGGGGTTAGGGTTAGGGTTAGATCTAGAATTCACAACACCTGGTTTTCCATAGGTTTGTATTAGAGCATTGGTGTCAAACTTGCTGCATCACATGACTTATCGCGATTATTTTCCCCTTGTAGGAGCTGGGGTGGGCACGGCTTCCGTGTGACACATCCGGCCTGCAGTTTGACACCCCTGTATTAGAGGGTTCTCAACAGAAGGCTGTGCAGCCATTCTAATAGGCCAATCTTTTCTCCAGGTATCTTCCAGGTGTGTTGCATTCTCACACCAATACTATCAATCAGAATGATGGACAAAGCCAAGAAGCCAGCAGGATGTCTGTTTGGAGAAAGAGATCATAACTATAGGGAGGGGCAACTATTTTAAATATATACCTTGGCTGCTAGGGAAAAACACACACTTTTCTCCTGCAGACTCAGTTGTGTCCCAGTGGGGATCACACACAGATGGTGGAGGAATACAATTTAGCCCATGCTCACCAGTCTCATTCCTGATCCAATTAAATTTCCAAAAATAAACCAGAGTAACCTCTAAGCTGCCCAACACATAATACACTTAGCTACAAGGTTAACTTGAAAGAATGGGATATCTTTCCAGAAATATACTTTTTGTACAACCAGGGGGTCACGATGGTGGTGCAGTCAAAGCTCCACCTGTCCTTTCTATCAGAGGTCCCCAACCTTTTGGGCACCAGGGACCGGTTCCATGGAGAGAGGTTTTTCCGCTGACCGGAGAGTGCATGCTTTTGTGTGCTGCCTGCATCTCACAGAGGGGCGGACTGGCTGCTGGGGTTGGGGACCCCTGCTTTATATACATCAGATGGCATTGTAATTGCACCATGATTTAATTGACCATTCCCAGGGGCAGCTTAATGCTGTTAAGTCAGGTAATATGGAGCACATGCCAAGAGAAACAAGAGTTTCAAGCACACATGAACTTGCCTTTATGTTCATCCTTGCACCTCTTCTCTAGCAATAGGACTTACTTATATACTGCTTCACAGCCCTCTCTAAGCAGTTTACAGAGTCAGCAATTTGCCCCCAACAATCTGGGTCCTCATTTTACCGACCTCGGAAGGATGGAAGGCTGAGTCTACCTTGAGCCCGCCAGGATCAAACTCCAGGCTGTGGGCAGAGATAGCTTGCAATACTGCACTCTAACCACTGAGTCACCAGGGCTCATAGCTTGTTGGAAGCCGCCTTCCATAATTTCCTGGGCACCCATGTACCTCATACGGCTACAGAGCCTCTCTGGAGGAACATACAGGTAGTCCTCAACCTGCAACCACAATTGGAACCAGAATTTTTGTTGCTAAGCAAGGCAGTTGTAAAGTGAGTTGCTCCCAACCTTGTTTTGGCCACGGTTGTTAAGTAAAATCACTGCAGTTGTTGAGTGAATCATGCAGTCACCAAACAACTCCAGCTTCCCTCACTGACTTTGCTTGTCAGAGGCTGGCCAGGAAGGTTCCCCTTTTTCCTGCCATTGCCACTTCCAATGGTCACTAAATGAATGGTTGTAAATTGAGGACCACCTGTACCCCCTTTCCCTGAGGGGCAGCTTTTCTGTTGGGCTCTACAGAAAAGACGGCATTTAAGAAAAGCAGCCCTGGGAAGGAGACCTTCAGCAAACAAAGTTCTTTTCCTACACACCATAGCTTTGTCTCTTAATTCACACACACACACACACACACACAGAGAGAGAGGGGGGGGCTGGTGGACCCCCCAGAATCAACCTACCTAGCTTCATCAGGCAGGCGAGCAGGATCCAGAGCGTAATCTCGAAGGGCAGGTGCACATACTTGTATTGAAAGTCCAGGACCGGGAAAACTTTCCGATGTTTGCCGTGCCCGTCGGTGGAAACGTTCTTGGGGCGCCCGGAGTCGGAGGGGCTCTCGGCGGGCACCGGCGGAGAGGAGGTGATGCCCTCGGTCACCAAGCTGGGCTGCCGAGTGATCTCCATGGGGGTATCGGAGCCGGAGCTCTGAAGCACCGGCAGCAGCCCCAGCAGGGCAGCTGCGCCAAAGAGGAAGAAGGGCAACCCGCGGAAGGAGCAGCGGGGCCTCCTCGGGCATTGCGCCGGCATGGTGGTCCTCGTTCCCGGGAAAGCAGAGGCGGAGAAGAGGCGGGTGGATTCCGAGGACCTGCCTGGCGATCAAGGCTTCATTGACGGGGGAGGGAGCGGGGGGTCTGCGGAATCAGCGAAGGCCACCGACGAAACGGAGCCCGAGGAAATCCACCCGAAGCGGCGCTCGACTGGGCGAAGCGCTCATAATAGGAAAGCCCAGCTTAGGACGGGGCGCCTGGCTGCTGCGCCTTCCTGCCCGCCCTTCTTCGGGACCGTCTCTGCAGGGCGAGGGAGGAAAGGGGACGAGGGGACGAGCGAAAGCCGGCGAACCGGTCCCCTGCCGAGGCGGCCGACCAAGCCACCCGGGTACCCAAACCTGCCTCCCAGGCGAGCGCCTTGAACTTGGGCAGACCTCCCCTCCAAGGACAGCCGAGCAGGGGCCGGTTCCGAGGGGCCGGCTGAGAGCTGGAGCCGCCGCAGCTGGAGAAGACCCGGCCAGGAGAAGGGGGCAGCGGCGGCCGGCCGGGCGAGCGAGCGAGCGATGGGACAGCCCAAGCGGCAGAGAAAAGGCGGCGAGCGAAGGCAAGCGTCGCCAGGCCGCTTCCCAGGGCTGCGGGAGAAGACACCTCGGGGGCGGGGTGGGACGGCTTCCTTCCCCAGGAGCAGCCGGCAGGCCGGGCGGCGGCGGCGCGCAGCAGGCACGGAGGGCTTCGGCTCTTTCCCGGAGCTGGGAAGAAGGAAGCTGAGCTTGTTCCGGATCCTCGTGCGCCGCAGCGGGGCAGCTCCGCCCGGGGCCGGCTGCTCCTCCTCCTCCCCGTGGCTCCCAGCGCGCGCCCGGAGGACGCTGCCTCCCGCCTGCGCGCTCAGCCTTATCTATGCCGAGACAAGGACGCCGCGGGGAGAAGCGGAGGGAGGGGAGGGGAGGGGAAGGGAGGAGAGGAGGGCGCCGACGCCGCGCCTCCCTCGCCAGCCCGCCCGCCCGCCCGCCGCCACAGCAGCCTCCGCCGGCTGGAAGCAGCACTGCACGGGAGCCTCCGCGTCGCAACCAGGCGGCAGGGCTGGGTGCCAGCCAGGCGACCGGGCAGGCGAAGGAGGACGGAGGAGCCACGCTGCAGCCAGGACCCCGGCTTGGAGACGTCTCGGCCGATCAGGCTTTTAGCTCGCCCGGTCCAGCCAGCCGCTTCCCAGGTTGTCAATTGGAAAACCTGGGCAACAGCAGGAAGCCGCGGCGGCGGCGGCCGCTGGGTCACACCTCCCGCTGGGCGAAGAGAAATCACCTCAGCGGGTCTTAAGTGGAGCTACCAAAATCTGGGCTGCTGATATCCAGTAGGCGAGAGGAGGCCTCGTCCCAGCATCTTCCTAGTATTGAAGGGAGCAGATGGGCTGGGGTATTAGAGCAGGGCTTTTCAACCGGTGGGACGGGTACCACCTGTGGTACATTGGCACCTGGCGGGTGGTACGCGGCCATCCTAGAAAAGTGGTAGCAGGGGAGGGGAATGAGCTGAACCGGTGGCAGCACCGCACAAGCCTGAGCGAGAGATGGCTGGAGCTGCAGGGCTGTCAGGGCTCAGTGGAAGCGCCAGGATCAGCACTTCTTCATGACTGTCAGGGCTCAGTGGAAGCACCAGGATCAGCGCCAGGCTCCAGCTGGAGCTCGGCACTGATCCTGGCGCTTCCGCTGAGCCCAGAAGAAGCGCCGATCAGCTGGAATGTTGCAGCCTCTCCAGGGTCTTGTGATTTACATTCAGATGCTTGGCAACTGATTCATATTTATGACGGTCACAGTGTCCCAGGGTCATGTGAAGTGACCAAAACCTGCTGCAACCACCCAGCAGACGGGGGGGGAATAAAAACCAAACACCCCTCCCACCCCACCCCCGCTGCCAATCCTCAACATAAATGCTCACAATAATGAAAACCTCGGACAGGAGGAAGAGCTCGGCTGTGGCTTGGGGGGCACTTTTTTCAGTGCCATTGTAACTTCGAACAGTCACTAAGCGAACTGTTGTAAGTCGAGGACTACCTGTACTTTATCACTTTTTTCCTTTTTTTGGGGGGGGTCATCAAGTTTTTGACACCTTGCTAGGCGACTGGTGGTACTCGGATATTGCCATATCCTAAAAGTGGTACAATGGGTGAAAAGGTTGAAAAGCGAGAAGTCATGTACAGATAGTCCTCAACTTACAACATTCGTTTAGTGACCGTTTGAAGTTACAACAGCGCTAACAAAGGGACCTGTGACCATTTTTCACACTTATGACTACTGCAGCATCCCCATGGATTAACATTCGAGTGCTTTTGGCAACTCATATTTATGCAAGATGCAGTGTTCCAGGATCATGGGCTCAACTTTTATGATCTTCTGACAAGCAAAGTCAAAGGGGAAGCCAGATTCACTTTACAACCATATTATTAACTTAACAGCTGCAGTGATTCACTTAACAACTGTCACGAGAAAGGTCATAAAATGGGGCAAAATTCACTTAATAACTGTCTCGCTTAGCAACATAATTTTTAGGCTCAATTGTGGTTGTAAGTTGAGGACTACCAAAATAGATAGTCCTTGATTTATGATCACAATTGGGACTAGAATTTCTGTTGCTAAGTAAGCCGGTTGTGAAGTGAGTCATTTTCTGATCTTTTTTTTTTGTCACAGTTATTAAGTGAATCCCTAAAGTTGTTAAGTGAATCACGCATCATTAAGCAAATCCGTCTCTCTCTCCCCCCCCCCCCAACTTTGCTTGTTGGAAACTGGCTGGGAAGGTTACAAATAACGGTCACATGACCCCGGGACACTACAACTACCATATTATAAATACATGCCAGTTGCCAAATGCTCGAATTTTGATCACATGACCATGGAGATGCTGCTATGGTCATAAGTGTGAGGACTAATCATAAGCCACTTTTTTCAGTTTGGTCGTAACTTCAAACGGTTGTAAGTCAAGGACTACCTGTAAATTGTACTTGGTTTGGTGCAGTGGGTCAGCCAGTGGCTCTCCAAATGTGGGTATTTTTTTTTTCATGTAACTTCCTGGATGAAAACATGTCCAAAGCAGGCATATAGGGGAACCAGTTTGGTCTAGTGGTTAAGGCACCAGACTAGAAAGTGGGAGACCATGAGTTCAAGTCCCACCTTAACCATGAAAGCCAGCTGGGTATCTTTGGGCCACTCACTTCCTCTCAGCCCAATCTACCTCACATAGTGGTTGTTGTGGGGAAAATAGGAAAAGTAAGTTCATTGCCTTGAATTATTTGTAAAAATAAGATGGGATATAAATAAATAAATATATAACAATAATATATAAGTAAATAAAATTCAACTAATTCAAAACAATTTGCAATGCATTAGAAAAGGCTCATTTTAATAAAAAACATTTCTAGCTCAAATAATTATAAAATATAATACATTAAAAACATGACAGGATATGGAGTATTGTTACAAAATAGAAGATGAGGGCCTTCTCCAAGCTCAGAGTCAGCTGAATGGTCAATTGCCGAGAATCATCTATCTCAGTGGTGGCGAACCTATGGCACGCGTGCCAGAGGCAGCACTCAGAGCCCTCTCTGTTGGCACATGCGCCACCGCTGCCAGCAGCAGGTCCATCAGGCCGCCACTGCCACCCAGAGCAGGAGCCCCGTCCAGCACAAAGGAGGCGAAGCTTCCAACTAGCAAGCTCAAGTGAAGGTGGTAGAGCAGAGGTCACCAACCATTGTCGATTGGCGGACTGGAAGAAAAGGGAGGGGGAAGCATTTTACATGCGTGCATGCGCGCACGGGGCTGCAAGCACGCACGCACTGCAAATGGGGCAGCGTTAGTGCCTGCATGATACTCACTAGCCCTGCCCCATTCTTGTGTGGTGCAGCGCCTTGTCCCTGCACCCCGCGGCGTGGTCGGCGGCCGTTTTTGCGCCTTGCAGCATGGTGGACCATTTTTGTGCCCCCGGGTTTTGCGTGCCAGAGGTGGCACTCAGAGGCGCCTCCCTGTCCGCCACCCCCCGAGGGCACCACAATGCTGATGCAGCCCTGGCACTTTGTGAAAAATAAGTGGGTTTTGGGTTGCAGTTTGGGCACTCGGTCTCTAAAAGGTTCGCCATCACTGATCTATCTGATGTGCTTTGTAAGCTCCAAGAAATTGTATATTTTTCTCTCCTTGTGTAAAACAAGGCATTACTAGTGTTACACAGATATTCATGAGAGATTGTACCATCAAAATCACCTGAGGTTGCCACCAGGCAAGCTTTTTTTAACCACAAAATAAAATAGTGGCAATTGCATTTTTTTCTTCAAAGTTCTCTGAACCTTAAGGTGGAATGCAATGTGATTAAGTTCACAGCCTCTCTTCCTACATGCTGCAGCCCCGTCAACAACTGCCTCTGCTCACTTATGCTATTAATAAATTTGTAAGAGACGGATATGTGTTGCAATTAGGCATTTGTTTCATATCTGGTTGGTCTCTAAAAAACTATTTTCCACATTCTTCCTTGAACCATAGTGAGTTCTCAACTTTGACCAGTGAGAAAATGAATTTAAAATTTCAATATAAGCTGCCCACAAGACATACAAAAACTAGCTGGCAATAATTCTGAAAATGGTAAAAATTATGGATATTGCAACACTCTATCCTGCAGTAGCCACACCACTGCAACTGAGACTCAGGCTGCATTTTTCACAGGGCTGTAAAGATAAGTCAATTTGCAAAACAGCTGAGGAGTGGAATTAGTAAAGAACATTCTGCAGATGCTGCCTCCATGTGGAAAAATAATATTTTTTTAACAGAGGAACTAAGCTGCTGAAATTACGAAAGTCTCAAAGTAAGATGTAAGATGAAGGTTATCTTCAAAAATGGTGCAATCAGATTACAGTCTGGGATGCTTTTGCCTGCAGATCAGTTTCCCCAAAGGGCAACTTTGGAAGTTATTAGAACTGGAACTCATTCTTGTGCATTCGATAATCTTGCTGCAGTTACCATATACTGTACTGTACAATAATAGTTTCCTGCATTTCTTTTCTAGTTCAGCATCCATAAAGTGCAATAAAAAATAATTCTGGTTTCATCGTAATGTGCTCAACAGTTCCAAGAAGGCTCCACAACCATTTGCGCTACTCAGGTGACCCTGAAGACACAGATAAGCCTCCAGGTAGCATTAATGACTCGCTAAAACAGGAGTGTCAAACTGCCGGCCTGCGGGCCGGTTGCATCACGCGGAGGCTGCACCCACCCCAGCTCTGGCAATGCAAAAAAAGTTGCAATATGTCGCAACATGTCACATGACGCAGCAAGTTTGACACCCGTGCATTAAAAGAATGCAAATGAACAGCTGTCTGAAGGAGTATAAATCTTTCCATTTCCCACCAGAGCTAAGGAAGCTTCGTGGATGAGAAGTGAAACGTCTTCAAAGAAAAACAAGAAAATCCAGTTGCCTTGTGACAATGCATCTTTGGGTTTCATCGTAATATTAGTCTACAATATCTTTTGCATCATGTATGACTTTGCACCCAAAATTCATACTGCACATCTTAAATTTGCTGAGGTTCGGAAACACTGACTTAGTGTATTGTGTGAACTGGGATTTGTTCACAAAACAGTGATCCAGCGAGCTATGTTGAAATAACCCAGCTTTTGTAGGGTAATTAGCTCCCCCCACCCCCCCATCCCCAGGCTGGTTTAATCTGAGAACGGTGTGGTAGAAATCCCATATGTTTGCCCAGACAGGTGCCCTATATTTAACTGGCCATTTGCTTAGAACATGTGGGCAAGGATTCCTATATCTTAAGGGTGTAATTTTACATACTTCTAAAGCAGCTGCTACTTTGAAACATGTCCTGTATCCCTCCTTGGCAATATGCCATAAAAATATCACTGTCTTAAACTTTGTAATTCTGTGCATTAGGAAATAAATTCCCAGGAAGCATCACATACAACTTAAGGGACTCCCCTACCATCACAAAAACGGTGGGTAGTAGTGCTGCTGCTGACTCCCTCCCTTCCTAACTTCCAACACTAATACTTCTTTCTCTAGTTCAGTGTTTTTTAAAGTGTAATGCAGAGAATCCTGGGGATCTCCAAAGATCTTAGGATGTCCACAAAATCAAAACTATCTGCCAGATATTGAAGATATTTGAATTATTATTATTTCTTAAAACAATATAGTTATTTTCATTAATTTTTAAGATGTATGTGAATATTTACAATAATCATTGTTATTTTTACCTGATTCAATAAATATTATATGAAGGCATCCATTTTAATTTTTAATACATTAAACATCGATAAATATAAACCATAGAATCTAACGTTCTTTTAGGATCGTTCAACATTTTTAAAAATATGAGGGGGTCCCGAGCACAAAAAGTTCAAGAAACACGGCAATAACATGACTCCTGAGACCACTGAAAACTTCAATTCCCAGCATCCCCTTCACCCGTGATAACCCCGCCCCTTGTGTTCCCTGTGTCGTCTCCCTCTTTCTCTTACTCTAAGTGCGCAGATTGGCCCGGGCCGCCCGCCAATTGGCGGGTTCCCTTTGGGCGGAATAGCTGTCACTCCCCTCCCGGCCAATGGGACGTGGAGAGATAAAAAGGGTGGGTTGCTTATTCCCGGAGCGTCTCTGCGCCGCTCGCGCGGCGGAAGGGCCGGCGCTGAGATAGAGGGCTGGTGGCGCAGTTAGCGTCGCGCAGGCGCACTGCCGGGCACAACGGTGGAGAAAGGGGAGGGAGGGAGGGAGAAGAGGAGGGGGAGGCGGCGTTGGGGGCTTGCTGAGCCCGAGACAGCTGGAAAGGATAAACAGAGGCGGGGGCCGCGGAGGTCTCGGGTCCCAGCCGGGCCGGGCAGTGCTGCGCTGCCTGGCGAGCGGCTCAGGCGGCCGTCCAGCCACTCTCTCACCTCCTGGAGGGGCCCCTGCCCTGGCACAGGGGTCAGGCCGCCCCCTGCATGGAAGTTCGGGGGCTTCGTCCACTGGCTGCTGCGGCTGCTGAGCCTGCCTTGAGGAGGCCTGACAGGTAACCCCGGAGCTCTCCTTCTCCTCCGCCCGAGGAACCTGCCTTCAGCCCTGCCCCCCCCCCGCGCGTCTTCCGCTGGCTGGACTACAACTCCCATAAGCCACGGCCGAGGGGGGGCGAGAGGCAGTCTCTGCAGCTGGGGAGCGACGGGGGTGGGCGGGGGAGGAGGAGGAGGAAGGCTTTCCTGCTTCCCCCAGAGGTGTCCGTGGTCATCGTCCCCCCCCCCGCGCCCCTTGATTTCTCATCTCTTGCCCCCCCCCCAATCTGCTCCCCTTCCTTTTTTCGTGGCTCTTCCCAGCAAATTCCAAAGGGATTGTGGGTGGGCTGGGAATCTTCCCCCCCCCCAAAAAAAATCTGACACTGGTCTCCCCCACCCCACTCCAAGAGGGAAAAGATCTTGGGGCACCTGCTTTCCTGTTGCCCAAAATTTTGGGAAATGTCTTCACGTCCAGCCAGGGGGGTGCATCCACTTTGCCCCCTTTCTCCAGCCTGGCACTAACTCTCCAGAGTTTGGGATGGGTGCCTCCTGCCCTATCATGATCTTCCAGGAGATGCTGTCAGGATCCCAGGAACTACTGAGTGTGAAGCATCTTTGAGAGCCCAAACTTCCTTTGCTCCGCACAAAAACTTCTGGCAGAGGAGCCAGGAGACTTTGTGCTTTAAATTGCACTCTGCAGGGAAAGTGAGACGGAGAGCAAATCACTTAAGGCACCACAGCTCTCCTTCTGGCCACTTGTCTGCTCTCTCGACCTACTTTTCGCTCTTGAAAGCTTTTTACCTAGTCCGTGTGCTGGTTGTTGGTGTTATAATGAATGGGGCAGGGGTGGAGGTTTCTTGTGGACTCAATCTTTGGGCTGAACAAGTTGCGGTGGAATGAAAATAACAGCAATCTGAAATACCTCCTGAGCATGTGCACAAGCTGTTGCTCACTTCCTATTGCTCCTACTGTATAATATTCCTTGCACTGATCTGTCAAGTTTGTTTCCATGCTGCAGTTTTTTCCTGCTTTACTGTAATGAGAGTCAAATTCTTCATAAAAGCAGTTGCTGGGTTGAATTTGCAAGGAATTAATTAGGGTTTGTTAGATTTGGAGGTTGATGTGTGTTTGTACTGATTGTGGCTTGGTGTTACATAAGAATCGGGCCTTGAAAAAGCCCGATTTACTCTTTGAATGATTAATGTCCTTAGCTTATTGAGTTTCAGTGGCTTATAATTTCTACCAATTATCACACTAAGGATCTTGTTATGGGGAAGTGATTTTTGGTTTGCTTGGCATATTTAAACATAAATTAATCACTTAAGGCTGTGTTTGGCCAAAATGCTAGCTAAAACATGATTAATTTCTCTGTGGTTCAGAGTGTTGTGTGAATACAGATTGTTTCATCCTGGGGCTTGCTAGTATATTAGCTTTGGAGAGGTTTATCGGAAATGTTGGGTTCATAAATTCCTAAATAGCTTCACTTGTTGCAGTTTCTCAGAAACATAAACTCTTGGCTATGTTACTAAGGTAAAACGTTTGTTTTGTTGCATTGTTCTAATTTATATTTTATCTTATTTTTAATTTTTTAATATACCCATGCATTTTGGGTTTATTTTGCCTTGGTGCCATGTTTTCTGGGTTAAGCATGTGCACATATCCAAAACAGACTATTATATATATATACTTTTATTAACATACATTCATGTATCCTGTATTTAAAAGTAGTGTTGCTATTAACTTTTACTAGAAGCCTAAATATTAACTTTCAAAACTAGTCCAGCCTGAATTTATGATGAGCATCACATGCTTTGTTGTTTTATTTGGGGTATAGAATCTTGTGTGCCCCCAGTAATTACTGTTAATCATTTCTGGTCTGCATGTATGATCTCATCCAATTGTGACTTGCTCAACAAACTATGACTCAACCTATGTGTGTCCATTTTATATGAATCTTTAAACTTTCTTTTGGATCCCTTTAAGGTACAAATTTATATATATTCCTAAATTATGTGTTGGGGGTTGTATTTCTCTAGTTTGTTTTCTGTTTTTGATACTTTTTTGTTAAGATTTAATTTTCCATGTTTAAAAATGAATTTCTTCTAAAAATGCTTCTGTATTTTTAAGAGACTTCTTTCTCCCTAATAACCCAAGCCACACGTCTGATCCAGCAGTGTTGTTTATCAGAAATATGAGAGCTGGTATATAGTATCTATAATGGGAAAATTGAATCAAAAATCTTTTAGTATATCATGAGGTCCACCATGGGTTTCTGTGGTGGGCCTTCTGAGCTCATATCAGACTATTGACTTAAGAACTAGGTTTTCATTTGTTGCTCTAAAAACATAGAAGCCCCAATCTAATTTTTCTCTATTGCAATAGCAACTTTTAGCATTCATAGCTTTACAATGTACTTAATATATGAAGAGAAATTTTAAAAATGATTTTTCTCCAAGTAATAGTCATTTCGGATTGATTATAATTAATACTTTCTGTCATCGCTTCTTCTGGGAGCAAATTATATTATTATATCTTTCTTCATCCTCCGAAACTGTACAGTTCAGTTCCCAGAATTCTGAGCAACAGGCACGCTGGTTTTGAATTTTGGGAATTTAAGTTACATATCTGAAAGATGACTTTGTCAGGCAAGACTAAGCTATGAAAACAGATAACTACACTTAGCAGTCCTACAGAATTGTTTTCTAATCCATCGCAGAATGCCTCTGTAATTGAGATTACAGAGGCATTCTTATTATTAGGCAAGTATTAGAGAATTTACTTTCCAAACATTTTGTGGCATCTTCTAAAGCCAGATGTATTATCTTTTTTGGATTGAGAGCTGCATGGGCTCTTTGAATTAGATGTCAGAAGAAGGTGCATTACCCCCCAAAAATGAGCAGAACCAGAACCAAAATTAAATTTCATTGAAGGTATATTTATTTTAATCAATTCCCCATTAAATAATATGATTACTGCCATATACTTCAATAGCAACAGTATTCATGTTAAATATAATTTTGAGAGCAGCATTTAATTGGTACACTTTTTTTATCAGCACAGGTAAATCCTCAACTTATGATCAAAATTGGGACAAAAATTTTTGTGGTTAAGCAAAGTTATTGTTAATTGAGACATGTCCAATTTTATGACCCCTTTTCCCAAGGTTGTTAAGCAAATCACTGCAGTTGTTAAGTGAATCACACGGTCACTAAGCAAATACAGCATCCCCCATTGACTTTGTTTGTTTGGAAGCCATCCGGGAAGGTGACAAATGGCAGTCAGATGACCACAGGACACTGCAACATGACAGTTGCCAAGCACCCAAATTTTGATTATTTGACCCGGGGTTGCTGCAATGATTGTGGTGATAAATTATTGTTTAAAGTGCTATTATAACTTTGAACAGTCAATAAATAAATAGTTTTAAGTCAAGAACTACCAGTATAGCCTGGCTCGCTGAAAACATTGTGAGAATAAAATACAATTATTTTTTCTTTAGGTTCTTTTGTGAATGATTAGAATAGCAACACACCAACCAGCTCTTGATCACCAATATTCAGCCCATAATGACTTCCAGATCACCATGGAAGTCATGAATGGAACATATAAGCCTTCCATTTCATCTTCCAAAATGTACCTCTCTTTTCAATTTCATCACTGTAGTTGTTAGAGGAAGCTTCCATCTTTAATATTTCAGAAGTCTTCAAATATTTCATCAATTCTACTGCGCTATGGCAGGATGGAATGATGTTCTTTGATATCAGTAATGTTTTGGGGAGCACCTTTGCAATGGGCTGTCTGTGTTAACTATTGATGTTGAAGATATCAGGATTTTATATATTCCGCTGACATTCTGCATTATTGTGCTATTTCTCAACATTGAAAGAAAATTCTTATTTATTTTTTAATGCAAATTACGTGAAAAAACGATCTTGATTACAAAGTTGTTTATATTGTACACATAATAGTCACTTTTTATTATATATGGTTCCTGTAATCACCATATAAGTGTTTATCCTCAAAATTGGTGGATGTCTTAAAATGAGATCCTGTGCGATCATTTAAAACTTCTGAAAGCCATTGGGTGGGGAGAGTATTTTATTTTCCACTGAGAACTATATCTAAGAATTTAGACCAAGACTCCATCTATGGAGAGGGATGTACATATAGAAATCGAACAGCTGAGGGAAATATTTGAAAACCTCAGATTAAAATTTCCCTTTTCGGCTAGAACAGCTCCATAATTTGATGTATAAATAATTTCAAAGCTTTTTCCTCTCTCCTCCCCCGTTTCTCTCCAAACTGCAGGTAATTTCAATGCCTTCTCAATGGACATGAACTCTGTTGGAATGCTTGGATTCACAGCAACACCATCACTAACTTGCTTTCGTAGGCCCTATTGTGAGAAGATGGCAAAAGCAAATATTATTGGAGACCTCATTAGCAGGCAGCTCAAGGTACTTCTTGTCTTAAAGCAGTGTTTCTCAACCTTGACAATTTTAAGGCATGTGGACTTCAACTCCCAGAATTCCACAGCCAGCAATGCTGGCTGTGGAATTCTGGGAGTTGAAGTCCACATACCTTAAAATTGTCAAGGTTGAGAACACTGTCTTAAAGAGTCATGAACAGCATTTTGCTAGAGGGTGAGCTGAAGTGGAGAAGGATAGCTTTTAAAGAGGCCATCTTGGGGACTGATTTTCTTGTTGCTCCTGTCTGTTTGTTTGTCTTGTTCATCAGAGACTGCTTTGTGTCTTTGCCAGAAGTCATGCCCAAAATGAACGGAACAAGCTGCTGGTCCTTATTCATCCTTTTCTCATTCTTTGCCTTGTTAGAAAGGGCCCTGAGCAGTTAGCAACAGATCCTTCCTGTTGATCCTAGGTGCTCCCTTCTGCTATCATACATTCAGATTATTCTCCCTGGTTTTGATAGGAACCTTGACAAACTGTGGTTACTGCTTATTGTGATCTTCTAATTTGCAAGCTCATTAAACATCGACTGGGTGACATTTCTATGAGGTGTTTCCTAAGCTAGTTAGGAAACCATGTTGTTCATCTATCTTCATCAAAATGCAAAAGACATCAAGTCTTGTGCCCCGTTGTTTAGTCTTGAGGCCCATAATATTCAACATTTTAACGTCTTGGATAAAGAGATAGAAATAGATGAATAGATACATGAAGATGAAGAGAGAGAGGGAATTTGCAGATGACACAAAATTGGAGGGATAACTAATGCTCTGGAAGATGGAAATGAAATGTCTATGGAGATTCTCAGTCATCCAGGTCATGGTTGTCCCAAAGGTGCTTTTTCAAAAGGCAACTGGAATTTCTTTGTTTTTGCTTGAAGACATTTCACTTCTCATCTAAGAAGCTTCTTCAGTTCTGAATGAATGGTGGAGAATGGAAGGATTTATATTCCTTGCAGTCATCTGATCGTTAGCACTCTTTTTGAGAGTCATTGAGGCCACTTGGAGGTTTATATGTGCCTTCAGAGTCACCTGAATAAATGAGGAGAAAAGATTCTGCAATTTCACTTGTTAACAAGATGAATATAAAACAATATACAGTATGTCAGTATCTAAAAATAGATATTTTTACATGCAATTTTAAGCTGCATTCATAAAAGCATGGTTCCCAAATCAAAGCCAGCCAGAATCTTTTGGAGTGGGTGACCATAATAAATCCAGTAAATCTCCGCTATATTCTGTATTGATTAGTCTCATTTTGATTATTACATCCACTTCTGACTGTTGCATTTCAGGAAAAAATCAGTCAGTAGAATAGATCAGGGAGGGGCAAGTTAGATGGGCCTGGACATTATTATATTTGTATGAATATTTGGAAATCAGATGTATCTATTCTCTTTATTGTGTCTTACGCTGAAAAATTATGGTTGGATGTAGATTGTTCTTAAGACCTCTCCATTAATGGTATTTATCTGTTCTTTATAGGAAAAGGGTGCCCTCAGTTTTGAGCGACACTATCATGTTACCGACCCATTCATTCAGCGTCTGGGCTTGGAAGCAGAGTTGCAGGTAAGTGGAAGATGGTCATGGTAGCAAAAAAAAATAATAATGTCTTGATTTGTAAAGCATTTTCTAGTCTATTGAAGGTTAATTATTCCTAAGCTTTTCTATCTTATTTCCCCTAATTTTTTTCTTAACGCATTTCATTCATACCTAACAGGTTGAAAAGGTAACAGGAAAGGCTTAATTTGCTAATCCCCAGGCAAACAATTATCACCAAATTTTTATCTTAGTGAGCAGGTTATCAAACTTCAGTGTGGCTGGATTGCTAGGCCTGAGATTGTTATGGGGAATTCTGTAACTGCCATGCCTAGACCTGCTCTTTATTAGGGCCAGGTTTAGAGATGCCAGTAACATTGCCCAGTTTGGGCTATGGTGAATCCTTCCAGCAGGAAGAATAGAAGCAATTTCAAAATGGAATTGGAACAAGCAGGGTCAGGATGCAATATTTTCACATTCCTGGTGAAATGTTAAGACCAAAAATACCCTCTCCAAAAAGAAAAGATAACAAGGAAAAATCATTTCAATGGGATAGGAGTAATCATCATCTAATTTATTTTAAATTATCCCTTTCTTTTGTTGAGATATTGTGATAATCTGGAGGCAACTGAGAGTGATGGGAGCTTCAATCCGTATTTAGAAGTTATTAGGTTGGAAAGACACCCACACCTAATCAGACTCTACTATAGGTAGAGGGCAGGGGTAGGGGTAAAATTGCAGGTAGTCCTTGTCTTACAATCACAACTGAGTCCAAAATTTCTGTTGCTAACAAGACAGTTGTTAAGTGAGTTTTGCCCCATTTTATGACCTTTCCTGCCACAGTTAAGTGAATTACTGCAGTTGTTAAGTTAGTAATACAGTTGTTAAGTTACTTTGGCTTCCCCATTGACTTTGTTTGTCAGAAGGTCACAAAAGGTGAATCACATGATCCCGGAACATTGCAACTGTCATAAGTACATGCCAGTTGCCAAGTGTCTGAATTTTGATGCTGCAGCAATCGTAAGTGTGAAAAGCGGTCATAAGTCAATTTTTCAGTGCTGTTGTAACTTTGAAAGGTAACTAAATGGTTGTAAGTCAACTAAATGGTTGTATGTATTTTTTTCCTAAATTAATCATGCTTTAATGTTATATTTAATATAAGGCAAGGGTCAAAGTTTCATCCTGTTTGCACTATTACAAAAATAGTCTTGTAAATATTAAGGATGCGGCTTGTTGACCATACAAAATAAAATAGCATTGAATAAACCACGAGATGCCTTAGAATTCATTACTTCTCTCTTTACCTCACAGTGTAAGCAGATCATTTCCATTGCCCATACATTAACTCCGTGGTGGCGCACGCAGAGCCCTTTCTGTGGGCACGCGCGCCGTTGCTCCAGTCCTAGGCCTTCAGCTGGGTTTTATAAAACTTTTTTGCTTTAGGCCTCTGCCGCCGTGTGCAAAAAAAAAAAAAAGGTTCAATCACTCAATCAATTTCAACTTCTCACAGGAAAAAAAAGATCTCGCAAAGTTGGAATTGATTGATTGAACTTTTTGGTCCCATCCAGTCTGCTGTTACCACTGCAGCCACGCCCACCCAATGGGCCACATCCACTCAATGGGCCACGCCCACCCGGCACCCAACAATACATAAGTGGGTTTTGGGTTGCAGTTTGGGCACTCGGTCTTTAAAAGGTTCGCCATCACTGCATTAACTCATATTATTCGAATCATGATGTAGGAAGTTTTATTCAGAAGATACACACATAGGCTTAGATGAATTAGGATAGGAATGGAAGCAGAACGGAACACAATTGAGAGGAAGCTCTGGAAAGCTTCAAACTGCAAGAAAAATGGGATACATCAAAATATGGTAGATTTCACTTCATCCTTATGAGCGAGTGTTAAATCTGAAATTGGTAAAGCTCTGACATTGTGTTTTTTGTTTTTTTAGGGTCATGCTGGGTGTGTCAACTGCCTCGAATGGAATGAAAAGGGAAAGTAAGTATGTCTCTGAAAATAGATTTGTCTCCAAAGCTAGGAGATGGGTCTGGGAATTGCTGGACCACCTTAGTTTGACCTTGAATTTTACCTCACCCAATGTTATGTTTGAACATTTAGGAAGAGTGACATACAGTAAGGCAGAACTTATTATAAGTATCTCATACAATAAACATATATGTCAAGAATTACATAATATAATTCAGAGACTTTGCTGAAGGTTGAAGAAATGTTTTGCATAAAGAATGCAGAGCCTATGGCTTATATTTTTGAGCACTGCAAGAGTTGGATGGCTCTTATGTTTAATTCAGGCTTTAATCTGAATGTGAAAGTATCCTTAAGAAAGAGTAGGCGCTTTCAATGAATGCCTATAGAAAACCTGTGTAGCCCAGGGGAGAATTTCTAATAGTATTTGCTGGAGGTGTACCTTGTTGACTTACCAGCCTAATTAATGGATTCCTGTTGAACCAAGTTACAAATATCATTGACAGCTGCTCCTTGAGAGTTCTTTGAGTGCTCTGAAACCCCCATTGGCTCTAGATCAGCGGTCCCCAACCTTTGTGGCTTGGCGCCCCAGTAGAGAAACCGGCCCGTGTGAGTGGTGGGCCGGCGTGCATGCACACACAGCTTGACTGCAAGTGGAGCTGCACATGCATGTGCGTGTGCGCTAGGTCACACAAGTTGAGCTACATGCACTCGTGCACGCTGACCCTCCTCTCATGTGGCCCAGTTCCGAATAGGCCATGACCTGTTAGTGGGCCGTGGCCCTAAGGGTTGGGGACCCCTGCTCTAGATCAAGGCTTTTCAACCAGTGGTACGGGTACCACCTGTGGTACATTGGTACCTGGCAAGTGGTACGCAACCATCCTAGAAAAATGGTAGCGGGGGAGGGAATGAGCTGAACCAGTGGCAGCACTGCACAAGCCTGAGTGAGAGATGGCTGGAGCTGCAGGGCTGTCGGCTCAGCGGAAGCGCCAGGATCAGCACTTCTTCATGACTGTCAGGGCTCAGTGGAAGCACCAGGATCAGTGCCAGGCTCCAGCTGGAGCTCGGCGCTGATCCTGACGCTTCTGCTGAGCCCAGGAGAAATGCCAATCAGCTGGAATGTTGCAGCATCTCCAGGGTCTTGTGATTTACATTCAGATGCTTGGCAGCTGATTCATATTTATGACGGTCACAGTGTCCCAGGGTCATGTGAAGTGACCAAAACCTGCTGCAACCACCCAGCAGACGGGGGGAATAAAAACCAAACACCCCCCCCACCCCACCCCCGTTGCCAATCCTCAACAGAAATGCTCACAACAATGAAAACCTCGGACAGGAGGAAGAGCACCACCGGGTGGGTGTCTTGCTCGGCTGTGGCTTGGGGGGCACTTTTTTCAGTGCCATTGGACCTTCGAACAGTCACTAAGCAAACTGTTGTAAGTCGAGGACTACCTGTACTTTATCATTTTTTTCCCTTTTTTTTTTTGGTCATCAAGTTTTTGACACCTTGCTAGGCGACTGGTGGTACTCGGATGTTGCCATATCCTAAAAGTGGTACAATGGGTGAAAAGGTTGAAAAGCCCTAGTCTAGATCATTGTTTCTCCACCTTAGCCCTTTTAAGGTGTGTACCCCAATGCTTGCTTGGGTATTGTGGCTCAGGTTGGGAAACACTGCTCTAGATTGTCACACTTGATTCTAAGAGATCTCAGCAAATGAACGCAGAACGACATGGGTTTACAGCAATTGTTTGCTAATGCTTTTGTGTCTCTTTTGACTTTTCAGCTTGCTGGCCTCAGGCTCGGATGACCAGCACACTATTGTGTGGGATCCTCTGCACCATAAGAAACTCCTTTCCATGCACACGGGGCATACAGCAAACATATTCTCCGTCAAGGTGGGTGGATTTGGAAGAAGGTGGTAAAATACTAAGTACAGGTAGTCCTCGACTTACAGCAGTTCGTTTAGTGACCGTTTGAAGTTAGAGCGGCACTAGAAAAAGTGATTTATGGCCATTTTTCATACTTACGGCCGCTGCAGCATCCCCATGGTCACATGATTTACATTCAGATGCTTGACACCTGGTTCATATTTATGACGGTTGCAGTGTCCAAGGGTCATGGACAACCTTTTGAGAAGCAAAATCAATGGGGAAGCCAGATTCACTCAACAACTGTGTTACTAATTTAACAACTGCAGTGATTCACTTAACAAACGCAGCAAGGAAAGTCGTAAAATGGGGCAAAACTCTCTTAACAACTATCTCGCTTAACAACAGAAATGGGCTCAATTGTGGTCATAAGTCGAGGACTACCTATAGTTATGTCAAGAATTAAATGTTGAGGTTAGGATGAGTACGTACTTGACTACTAAGCCAATAATCTGTGGCTGTTGGGTGACTTGCTCCTCCAAAGATATCTTTTTATCTACCCGTGGGAAAGTCTTTCTTGCCATAAAAAATATTGTGCTTATTTTCCACAGTTCTTGCCACATGCAGAGGACCGGATACTTATTACTGGGGCTGCTGATTCCAAAGTGCATGTCCATGACTTGACTGTCAAAGAAACGATCCATATGTTTGGGGATCACAAAAATAGAGTCAAGCGTATTGCCACAGCTCCGATGTGGCCCAACACCTTCTGGAGTGCGGCCGAAGATGGGCTAATCAGGTACAGTTTCTCTGGTGTTCTGTGTGAGCCCTGCTTAGGGTTCCACTGTGTTTAATTACTGTGTTTGCAAAAAATATTATGGCCAAACCAATAAACTATAGTAGGGCTTCAAACCAGGACTCTGTAATAACACGATCCTCTAAAACAGGGGTCTTCAAACTTGGCCCTTTTATGACTTGTGCACTTCAACTCCCAGAATTCCTCAGCCAGCATGGCTGGCTGAGGAATTCTGGGAGTTGAAGTCCACAAGTCATAAAAGGGCCAAGTTTGAAGACCCCTGCTCTAAAGCATGATTTCATTGAAATTGGCATTGAACAATCCACCAATATATTGCTTACTTTTAATAATTAATTTTATAATTACTTAATTCACTTTTCCACGGTGGGGTCAAAAATTACTTAATTCACTTTTCCACGGTGGGGTCAAAGTGTGATGCTGCTGTTTGCTTCTGATTCCTGAAGGCCTGCTAATAACTTTCATTCTTCCTTATTTTTAATTTTTTTAGACAGTATGACTTGCGAGAGAATAGCAAACATTCAGAAGTTCTGATAGACCTGACGGAATACTGTGGGCAGCTTGTGGAGGCAAAGTGCCTCACGGTCAATCCCCAGGACAATAACTACCTTGCAGTGGGAGCCAGTGGCCCCTTTGTCCGCATTTACGACATACGCATGATCCACAACCACAGGTAACAGAAGTGAAGACTGATAACTTAGACCAGGGGTAGGCAACCTTGGCTCTTTTATGACTCGTGGACTTCAACTCCCAGAATTCCTAAGCCAGCCATGCTGAGGGGAAAGGGAGAGGTTTCTAAGCTGAGCCATGCTGGCTCAGGAATTCTGGGAGTTGAAGTCCACGAGTCATAAAAGAGCCAAGGTTGCCTAAGCTGGCTCAGGAATTCTGGGAGTTGAAGTCCACAAGTCATAAAAGAGCCAAGGTTGCCTACCCCTGACTTAGACGGCTAACTTTTGAAGTGCAAAAAAACATTTTTGTTTGAATCTATCCAGCAAGCAACACATTCAAATTCCATATAATCTTAGTTTTTTTTTAAACTATCTAACATGACTGAAGATATCCTGTCGCACAAGCACATATACACTTATGCACTCTTGTTTACGGCTGGAAGAAAACATAGACAGTTAATTGGGGAAAGAGCAGGTAATGTTTATAAAATACTGCATGTTATTTCAAATTTTTTCATACTTCCATGTGTGTGTGTCTGTATTTGTGTTTGTGTGTGTGTGTGTGCACGTGTGTTTTGTTTGTTTGCTGATAGATATATATGCTTGTACAGGTAGATCTTGACTTAAGACCACAATGGGGACTCAGATTTCTGTCGTAAGGATGGTTGTAAAGCAAGTCATTACTGGACTGGACCCATTTTTATGGCCATGTGGTAATTAAGCAAATCTAATTTCCTCCATTGATGTTTTTTTGTTAGAAACTGGGTAAGAAGGTTGTGAATTGCAATCATATGGGTCTCAAGTTGTAAATACAAGTCAATTGTCGAACACCTGAATTGTGATCATGTAACTGCAGTGATGGTACGATGGTTGCTTGGGCAAGGACAGATCGCAAATCACTTTTTCTTAGACTTTGAACCTTAGCTGAACAAGCAGACTTCCTGTAATTCAAAATAATATTTAATGAAGTTCAATTCACAAAATATTCTGCCCTGGTCAGTTTGTTAATCTGAGATGCTATAAATCTCAGTCTGTTGCAGTAAAATTTACAAAATCTACCAGAAGTGCGCCAGTATGCTGACATAACTATGTGAACTTTATCTCTTTAATATGCCTGGGCTGTCATAATTTTTTCTCCCTCACAAATAGAAGGAGAAATGTCTTGAGAAGAAAATGTATGTACAAATAAAAATTTTCCTCTCTCTTTTTGGCTAGAAAAAGCATGAAGCAAAACCCCGCTGCTGGCGTCCATACCTTCTGTGATCGACAGAAGCCTCTCCCAGACGGCGCTGCTCAGTACTACGTAGCAGGTAAAATTATCTCTGGACGGTGCCCCATCAGGAGATGATTTGAGTGTATTCAACAAAATTCATTTTTTGTGGAGGGGGGGAAACCTCTTATGGTGAGAAACGAGAGTATATTTGAGTAATTTGCACTTGGGTGGAGTAAAGATGGATCCTTAGCTGTTGATTGCTTGTGCTGCAAAGGAGTTGATGGCTTCTTTTCTTGCTGAAGATGGATTTTGCATAATAAATGGAGGTGGCTCTTTATTATTTTAATAGATTTTTGCATTTCCTTGCAAACACTTAGCTAAGCAGGTCCATTCCACCAATTGTACGTATTAATTGTGCTTGGTGTTTTTTTTTTTCTGTAGGGCATCTTCCAGTGAAATTACCCGACTACAATAACCGTTTGAGAGTTCTGGTAGCTACCTACGTCACTTTTAGCCCAGATGGTACAGAGCTCTTGGTCAACATGGGAGGAGAACAGGTAATCTAGCGGTGTTCCAATGTCTGAGGGGCTTCCACAAAGAAGAGGGGGGGGAGGGTGTCAACCTATTCTCCGAAGCATCTGAAGGCAGGACAAGAAGCAATGGATGGAAACTAATCAAGAAGAGAAGCAACCTAGAACTAAGGAGAAATTTCCTGACAGTTAAGACAATTAATCAGTGGAACGCCTTTCCTCCAGAAGTTGTGGGTGCTCCATCACTGGAAGTTTTAAAGAAGAGATTGGACAGCCATTTGTCTGAAATGGTATGAGGTGTCCTGTTTGAGCATGGGGTTGGACTAGGAGACCTCCAAGACCCTTCCAACTCTGTTATTCTGTTAATCTGCTGCTTTCAACATCTCACTGAACTGATTTCAGCCCTCAGTTGGGCTGATTCAGTCATTGTGAAATATCAGTACATGTAAATGGTCAACCTCAGATGGCCTTCAATCCATTTATAAATTTCTCAGTACTTCAAAGCTGTTCTAGCCATCCCACACCCATCACTACTGTATTGAATTTTATATATTGCTCCCAGTAATTGCTGCTTTCTCAAATAAATTGTTCCTATAATAACTACTGCAGAGGCAAAAGCTGATGAAGGTCTATAAAGAATTAGTCAGAAAATAAATGATTATGAAATTCTGCCATAGTCTATATCAGGTTCCCCAGATCAGAATTTGCCTGCAAATCTTTTGCCCCGACTCCACACAGGTAGTCCTTGACGTATGACCATGATTGGGACCAGCATTTCTGTTGCTAAACAAGGCAATTGTTAAGTGAATCGCACACAATTTTATGGCATTTTTGCCACAGTTGTTAAGCAAATGATTAAGTGAATCATGCAGTCGTTAAGTGAATCCAGCTTCCCTCATTGGCCTTAGGTAACTATTCTGATGCTCATGAAGAGGTTTGGGAGCCATTAATACCAAAAGCTGGGAGTCTGTGATCTGCCCTCATCAGGCAGAGCTGCTTCCTGAGCCAAATGATGATCCGTTTTTTAGATTTCTAAGAACTGAAATCGATTTTTCTCATGGTTTAGATCGGGGGTGTCAAACTCAATTTCATTGAGGGCCTCATCAGTATTGCGGTTGCCCTTGGGGGGGGCGGGGGGATGCGGCCTACTCGGTGGGCATGGATGGAGTAGGTGTGGCCTACTGGGTGGGCATTGTTCGCGTCAAGGGTGCCTGGGGGGGGGCTGGGCAGGAGTGGGACAGATCTGAGGGTCTCTGGCAGAAGGGGGTGGGACCAGGGCAAGCGCCAAGGCATGGTCCATTTCTTCATTCCTCACAAAGGGTGACCCCCTCCCCAGCAGGCACCCAGGGGGCGAGGCCGACACAGCAGGGGCTGGTTCCTCGCTGTTTCCGGACGGCCTTGTGGAGCTAAGGCTGAATGTGTTTCAGCATAGATGGCCACCACAAAATTGTACATTGGCTCCCGGCTGGCCTGGACCAGGGCCAAGGCAGAGGGGGCCGTTCCCTCACTGTTTCCAGGATGGCTTCGCGGGCCACATAAAACCACTTCGCGGGCCGCATCTGGCCCCCTGGCCTTGTGTTTGACATGTCTGGCTTAGATGAAGCCAGATTTTCTGCTGTTTTCATGCAGTTTTGAATCCCATTTTATGAGGGGTTTTTTTTTTCTAAAAGCATATTTTCCTTTGCCCTACAAAAGCACGAGTAACTTCCACTGGACTTACGTGTGTTAATCAGCACCGAGTTAAGTGTTTTCTTGTGAGTAATTCTGGCTGCAGATTTACTATTCCTCTGTGGTTTGTCGATTCATTGCCTTCCTTTGATTTTTTTAGGTTTACTTGTTTGACCTGACTTATAAGCAGCGGCCATATACTTTTCTCCTGCCAAAAAAATGCCACACTTCAGGAGGTAAGGAGGCTAGACTTTTCATAAAAGGCAGCGGTTGCATTGCATGGTTTTTCAAGGCCTTTTTGTGTGCTTCTTCCTTTCCATTTCAAGTCATCATGGTCGCCAATTAAGATGTTAGAGAGACTGTTTGGTGTTGTATTTCTAAAGTTGCAACTGTGGAGCCAGGGCAGTTTCAATTTCACACACGGTACTTTATTTCACAGTGTCATTTTTCAGTCCTCTCCATAAAGCAGGAACACTTGAAGCTCTAATGCAGGGGTAGGCAACCTTGGCTCTTTTATGACTCGTGGACTTCAACTCCCAGAATTCCTGAGCCAGCTTAGCAAAATGCAAACTTGAGAGGGGCTGCAAGTATCCCAGGTCATTTCAAAAAGCAGTGAATGAGGCATTTGAAATACTTGCTTGTTTAGAGAAGAAAGAAGTGAGAGCTATGTTGGAATATAGCCTACTCAATACACTTAATACCCTTTTTGATAGAGGTGATATTGGGATTTCGCAGGCATAGCTCATGCAGTTAGTCCTTGACTTACAATCACAACTGTGACCAGAATTGCCTTTCCTAAGCAAATCAATATTTCCAGCTATTTGTTCCTCTTATTGCATTCAAAGTGAGAGCGGTAGGTTAGTGGATTCCAGTAACACAGATCGATCTTCGCTGGTCAATTTAGCCATTGCCTAAGCCAGTCTTACCCAACCTAACATCTCCTAAAGCAGTGGTGGCGAACCTATGGCACGCGTGCCAGAGGCGGCACTCAGAGCCCTCTCTGTGGGCACACGTGCCGTTGCACCAACCTTGCCTCTCCCGACGACCCGCTCCTCACCAGCAGCCCCCCTGGAGGAGAGTCGCCCCAAGCATGGCCCACACGGAGCAGGGCAGCCAAGGACATGGCAGCCAGGCAGCGTAAACAAGACTCTGCCCTCATGCCCCATCCCACACAGTTGATACTGCGGGGTGTGGGCAGAGGGCGTGGCTGCCATGGTGCTGCTGGGCTGCCTGGGCAATCTGTGATGGGTCCTGGAGGTGGTGAGTGGCCCTGCAGTCAGGCGGGGTGGGGGAAGGGGTGGGGACGGAGCAGGGGCAGGGGCAGAGCAGGGCCAGTTTTTGGGCACTCGGTCTCTAAAAGGTTCGCCATCACTGTCCTAAATATTAATAGCAACAATTATTTCTATCTGGTTTCCGTTACTTTTTTTCCATCTTTTTGTTCTCTCCAGTCTGTAATTGGCATATTTATGTCATGTCTGTTACCTGTATCTTGATATCTACCACTGGAGTGGTTGGATAGTTGGATATTGCTTGTACTCAGTACAAACAGCGCAATGGAGCCACCTCAGTCCACCCAAGGTCCCTTCCGTAGATGGTTGTCTTTCTGCTTTTTCCCTGAGTAAACAGGTCACTATTTCCAGCTACTTGTTCCTCTTACTGCATTCAACGTGAGATTGGTAGGTTGGTGGATTCCAGTAATACGGATCTATCTTCGCTGGTCAATTTAGCCATTGCCTAAGCCAGGGCTTTTCAACCAGTGGTACGGGTACCACCTGTGGTACATTGGCACCTGGCAAGTGGTATGCGACCATCCTAGAAAAGTGGTAGCGGGGGAGGGGAATGAGCTGAACCGGTGGCAGCACCGCACAAGCCTGAGCGAGAGATGGCTGGAGCTGCAGGGCTGTCGGGGCTCAGCGGAATCGCCAGGATCAGCACTTCTTTGGGACTGTCAGGGCTCAGCGGAAGTGCCAGGATCAGCGCCAGGCTCCAGCTGGAGCTTGGCGCTGATCCTGGCGCTTCTGCTGAGCCCAGAAGAAGCGCCGATCAGCTGGAATGTTGCAGCATCTCCAGGGTCTTGTGATTTACATTCAGATGCTTGGCAACTGATTCATATTTATGATGGTCACAGTGTCCCAGGGTCATGTGAGGTGACCAAAACCTGCTGCAACCACCCAGCAGACGGGGGGAATAAAAACCAAACACCCCCCACCCCACCCCCGCTGCCAATCCTCAACAGAAATGCTCACAACAATGAAAACCTCGGACAGGAGGAAGAGCGCCGCTGGGTGGGCAGGCAGGTGTCTTGCTCGGCTGTGGCTTGGGGGGCACTTTTTTCAGTGCCATTGTAACTTCGAACAGTCACTAAGCGAACTGTTGTAAG